>NC_135786.1:95020000-95320000 GCF_051106095.1 Pogona vitticeps
AGGCACAAGGCCTTCTCAAAAATCAAAATGAAACTGTCATACCAAAGAGAGAGAAAGTGAGAGAGAATTAGTGGCATAGCTCAAGACTTGTGTGAAGTTATGTATACATCTGGGATTCTGATGTTCAGGAATGACTGAGAGCCTATGTCCATCTCTACTGCTCCACTACCAATTACCCTTATGTGGTACCTCTCCACATGGACAGATGATGACGTGAAAAAGAATGCCACAGGGATTTTTTTCATTCATAAATAAGCATCACTTGGCAGGTGACGCATCACACAGTACAGAACTGAATGCTCAAAAGTCCTAAAACTGTCTCCATTGAAACATTATGTATCTGGATAATGTCAGATAATATTGCCTGTAATATATGGTTGTTGTTTCATAGCAATATTACAATCGTAAGATGACAAGCACACATGAATGAACTCTCACTCAATAGTCTGTGCAACTAGAGCTCAGGAAAATTCCCAGAATCCTCCAAACACCAAGGCTACTGATCCTCCTGCCTAGGGGATTCTGGGACTTGTGGTCAAAACAATTTGCTTTTCCAAACTCTGTGCATAAGTAGTATGCCGGATTAACGCACAAATGTGATTTTTACCTCAGAGATTTTAGCCTGCTAATACCACCTTTGTTCCAGTTTTGAAAGTTGTTATAAACGCCTTTCTGAAAACAACAAAATCGCAACGAACCACACATTAGCTGTAGCTTCAAATACATTTATATTTCAGAATACCCGCAAACTCATTAAGAACACATTCGCTTGGGTAGCTCCTGGTGGCAGATTCCCCATTCAAAGGCACAGTGACAATGGCAAACCAAAGCTAAAATGAAATTCAATAAATGTAATGTAATCCAATGTAAAATGAGGTGAAAATGGCCTTACCGCAGGGCTATGCATTGAACAGGCATTTAAATCTTATTATGACTGATTATATTGCACTATTTGGGCACACTGGTATGTAGCTATAAAGAAAAGCATTATGTTTAGTGATGTTAATTCCCAGTATGTAGCAGATGTTTCCACTGTCGTGAGAAGGCTGGTTTCAAAGTCAGACCCACTCTGTGCAGAGAAAGGCAAAAATGATAACAGGCCAGAGAGAAACACACCTGCTTTTCAAAGCAGAGGAGTTCATGCTGATGGAGGGAAATGAGCAGACAGAGAATGTAGCACCGATAACAGTGTGGTACCAATTTATCAGTACAGTTTCATCAAAGAAAAGAACAATTCTTGGCATTTGATTTTTGTCATTAGGGAAAGAAAAGCAGCACAGACCAGGAGACAGGAATGGTAAGAATTTAGCATGAATATAAATATCAAAATCATGATTGTTGTTGAGTTTTAACCTTTTCATGATGGTTATGCTAAAAGCAACACGGTACATGTCAAATCTGAAATATTTCCTCATTTGACTTCATTTTATTTTTATTTCTTCTTGCCCTGTTTAACAGTGGAAAAATGGAAGCATCAGCCTTTGCCTTAATTAACAAAATGGGTATAACTTGCATATCTTATTATTACTATATTGTCAATTACGGCAAACGCTGATGCTGCCATGTACTTTTTGGAGGTACAGTAGGACCCTAATATCCGCTGTTTCACTTACCCACAGTCTAAAAGAAAAAAGTGCAGAAAAAAAACTGTCTTCATTTTTATTACCAGAAGCAGGCACTAGAAGGAGCCAGAGCCCTTGCTATGAACACTTGTTAGTGAAGAATGCATAGCATGATATCTGGCGCCTTCTAGTAGCCAGTTCTAATAATCTATATTTAAAAATCTGGTTTTTTCCCTTTACCATGCTATCTCTATCTCTATCTCTCTATCTATATAGCATTCACTATTATCTACAGTTTTCAGTATCTGCAGGGGGCTTGGAACCAATCCCCAGTGGATATGGGGGTCCTACTGTAATACTTAACTATGGTTTATTTAGTACCATATGTCTTAACAGCCATGATTCTCTTTTCCCATCTTCTCTTCCCTCCTCTCCTTATGCATCACAACTGGCAGCTTCTGATTCTGGTCAGTAGAAAACCTATTTTTTGCCATTGTGTCTAAAGCCAGGAAACAAAATCATAGTTTGCCCTATAATCAGAGTTGGAAACCAAGGTAGGATTCTAGTTAGTTATCCCAGCTATAGGCACAAGAATGGCTGGCTTTGTGGTGTTTCTATCGTATGCTACTCCAAGTACCCAATGGAAATGAAGGGGAAAATGGAAAGTGCAGGAGCTGGAGAACCAAACCAGAGATGGAGGACCTGGACCACTTGTGTTCTATAGGATGTTCTTCATCTAGCCTCTAAACTCATTCTGAAGATTCTTCCAATCCACAATTGGTGGTAAGAATTGCATAAAACTAAGAAAGAGAACATCTAGTTCATAGGTCGGAGAGCAGGGGTAAATTACCCCAAATTGGGTAAAAGTGAAAATCCTGGGGGTAATGAGCAGAGTGCTACCCCTCCCTCCCACCCCCACCCTCTGCAGGCAAACTCCAAATTGTAAACCAACTCTCCCTGTTACTTCCTGGTTGCAGCAGGCACTTGTAAATCCTCCGTTCGTGGGAGATAAGCCTGCTTAATTGGCTACAGTTGTGGAATAGCCCCAATCAATCAATCAACCCGGGGCTTTGAATGACTGCTTCCTCCGGAAATGAATGCAAGCGAGCAGGAGGCAGGGAAAGGAGCAAGGAGCAAGCAAGGGAGGGAAGAAAGGTGCGAGAGACTGAGGACTTCATCAAGCTTATTTAAATGTACAAAATGGAGGGAGGAAATGGAGGGAGGGGGAAATGTAGGGAGGGTGGGTGGATGGATGGATGGATGGATGGATGGATGGATGGATGGATGGATGGATGGATGGATGGATGGGTGTGTGTGTGTGTGTGTGTGTGAGAGAGAGAGAGAGAGAGAGAGAGACTAAAAACTGAAAATGAACAGGCAAGCAAAAGAAACTTTGAATTAAGGCAGGGGGAAGGGTGGCTTTTTAAGGTGCTGTCTAGGTTTATCCTTCCAAGAAGCAGGCATCTTTGAATTTTGTGGCTGCTGTCACCCTCTGCAGTGATCATGGAGTCCAAGAAAGTAAAACCTGTCACTTCCTCCATATCTTCCCCTTCTATTTCCCAGGAGGTGATGGGACCAGTGGCCATGATCTTAGTTTTTTTGATGTTGAGTTTCAGACCGTTTTTTGCACTCTCCTCTTTCACCCTCATTAAGAGGTTCTTTAATTCACTTTCTGCCATCAGAATGTTATCATCTGCATATCTGAGATTGTTGATATTTCTTCCAACAATCTTAATTCTGGCTTGGGATTCATCCAGTCCTGCCTTTCGCATGATGCATTCTGCATATAAGTTAAATAAGCAGGGATACAATATACAGCCTTGTCGTATTCATTTCCCAATTTTGAACCAATCAGTTGTTCCATATCCAATTCTAACTGTTGCTTCCTGTCCCACATATAGATTTCTCAAGAGATAGATAGGGAGGTCAGGCACTCCCATTTCATTAAGAACTTGCCATAGTTTATTGTCAAAGGCTTTTGTGTAGTCAATGAAGCAGAAGTAGATGTTTTTCTGGAACTCTCTGGCTTTCTACATAATCCAGCTCATGTTAGCAATTTGGTTTCGAGTTCCTCTGCCCCTTCGAAATCCACCTTGTACTTCTGGCAGTTCTCGGTCCACATACTGCTGAAGCCTACCTTAGAGGATTTTGAGCATAACCTTGCTAGCATGTGAAATGAGTCCAATCGTACAGTAGTTGGAGCATTCTTTGGCACTGCCCTTCTTTGGGATTGGGATGTAGACTGATCTTTTCCAGTCCTCTGTCCACTGTTTAGTTTTCCAAACTTGCTGGCATATTGAGTGTAGCACCTTAACAGCGTCATCTTTTAAGATTTTAAATAGTTCGACTGGAATGCCATCACCTCCGCTGGCCTTGTTGTTAGCCATGCTTTCTAAGGCCCACTTGACTTCACTCTCCAAGATGTCTGGCTCAAGATCAGCAACCACACTATTTGGGTTGTCCAGCACATCCAGATCTTTGTGGTAGAATTCCTCTGTGTATTCTTGCCACCTCTTCTTGATGTCTTCTGCTTTATAAGGTCCCTACCATTTTTGTCCTTTATAATGTCCATCTTTGCACAAAAGGTTCCTGTAACATCTCCATTTTTCTTGAACAGATCTCTGGTTTTTCCCTTTTCTATTATTTTCCTCCATATCTTTGCACTGTTCATTAGCTGATCTTTTCTATGTAGTGATCCCTGGTCCTTGACACCCATCAATCACAATGACAGATAATCTCTTTTCTATGTATTGATCCCTGGTCCTTGACACCCATCAATCACAGTGACAGATAATCTCTCCTCCTTATCACAGCAATACAACCACAACAAGACACACTATTCACCCATCTCCTGAATAGGACACAAGCCTATCTCACAGCCATAAATATTCCACTCCCAAGCAAACTACACCAGAAAACAGACTGCTGTCCTCTGACGATGCCGGCCACAGAGACTGGCGAAACATTAGGAAGAACAACCTTCAGAACAAGGCCAAAGAGTACAAAAAACCCACAACAACCATTAGATCCCGGCCGTGAAAGCCTTCGTGAATACATTCCTATGCAGTATTTTTCTTTGCAGCATCAGACTTTCCTTTCACTTCCAGGCGTGTCCACAGCTCAGTGTCCTTTTGGCTTTGGCCCAACCACTTCATTAGCTCTGGAACTACCTGTACTTGTCCTCTGCTCTTCCTCAGTAGCATGTTGGATGCCTTCCAACCTGAGGGGCTCATCTTCCAGCATCATATCTTTTATCCTTTTGTTTCTGTCCATGAAATTTTCTTGGCAAAGATACTGGAGTGGCTTGCCAGTTCCTGCTCCAGGTGGATTGTGTTTAATCATAACTCTCCACTATGACCTGTCCGTCTTGGGTGGCCCTGCATGGCATAGACCCTTGACTTCTCTGAATTACTCAAGCCCCTTCACCACGACAGGTCAGTAATCCATAAAGGGGCTTATAGCTAATAGCAGAACAAAATTCACAAACAAACAAAAAAGTTTGTGACTTTAATAAACGAATGAATGAAGTTTTTACTAACTTACACTGATGATGGATAATATAATGCAAAGAAATCCTTGAACAATTGCATTTATGTCATGCTATACTGTGTAGTGGACAGAGTGACAGAGTAGCACTCTGGAGACCACGGTTTGAATCCCCGCTCACCCATGGAAACTCACTGGGAGAATGGAACTAGTAAAAATCATTCCTTAAATATTTAACTTACCTTGAAAAGCCTATTAGGGTCACTGTAAGCTAGTTCCGATTTGACAGCACATAGCAGCAATACAATCCTTTCTTCAAGAACAAGGTAGCAAGGAGACACAGAAGCAGACGCCGATGGGCTATTTCATTTTAATCATATTTTGGGTTTTGATAATCCTCACAAGAATCCAACAATGAGGATTCAAATGTTATATCATGGGCTTTCTCAGGGATGTTGTGTGTTGTCATCTTCCAGCAACCCAGAAGTCTAACACAAGCCCTGTAACATGACAGGATTGTATTCTATCCTGGATGCCACCAGAAATCCAGCCAAGCGTTTGATGCTGGTCGCAGTTATCCATGCCCAACTAACCTCCAGCAGGATTGCAGGATTGCCTTCCTGTATGTGGGGCTGCTTTCAAAAATGGTGAGGAAATGTCAATTAGTTGCAGGATACAGCTTGCAGAATATCGATATGTACAATATCCCTTCTCACCCATTGTGAACAAACAGGACAGCTTCCTTTTGCTTCTAAACCCCATTTAGAATGTTGTCTCTTCACAATGTCAGAGCACTAAGCAGTTTGGGACACACCCATTAAGGACTGGTCTACGCAGGCACAATTGGAGCAGGCTGGAGCAGTCTAAATAGGGTCGTTTAAGGTCACTGAGAGGTTCAGTATGCCATTTGGCATGATTCTTGCATCCACATGGCATATGCACCTCAAGCAATCCTATCTGGCCACCTCTCTTAAGAAAACAAAAGTCCCCTTCTTGCCCCCTCCTCTCTCCTCATTCTGGGAAGAAAGCTTTATTTTTTTTTCCTAAGAGGGATAGTGTCCCAGTACTCTCCTGATAGGATTTTCTTTTAATTACCTCTGCTTTCTTCCTCTAACCTTCCATGGAGACGCTGAGGATGTTTTTCCCAACATCATGAAGGGCTAAGACATCTCTGTAAGCCACATGACAATACTAGGCAGTTGAAAGCAGAAAGGAAATTTAAAGCCAGACGATCCACTTCACAGTGATTGCACCTGTTGGAAACAAACCAAAACACAGTGATCTTAACCGTACCTTATAAAACAGTCCCACAACAGAAACCCAAAAAGGTGCAGGCAGGAACACCTTAGGGCAGCCATTCTCGACCCCCCCCCCCTTTTTTTGCCCTTTTTTTATAAACACAGTATGAAAGAAATACAGACTGAACCAGGATTCTGTAAGTCACATAACAAACCTTACAAGATGGTGTGTGTGAAGAATTGTTTCTAGTCTGGGGGCCCCTTCAAGTGTGCCAGGACCCCCCGCGGAGGGGGGTATGGCCTCCATTGAGAATGGCTACTCTAGGGGCAGGCTGGTTCATGTTGGCTCTCACATTGGCTAGTCACTAGCAAAAAGGAGTGAACCAACCTGTCCCCACAGCAGACAAATGCCAGTGTAATTACCCTCTAAGATTATTTGGGGGTAACTTTTCCCATATGCCTTCTTCGGGGGTGAGCAAGAGATCCAGTAGGGAGAGGCTTCCTCCCACCCCACCCCACCCCACTCCACTCCACTCTCTGGCATCCTTAGAAGAACGTGTCCTCCCAAAGAAGGCTTGCCTGGTGCTGTTTTAATTTTTGAGACACCAGGTATCAATCTTTTTGTTCATACTGGCTTTTAAGAGATGGTGTATGTGTAAATGTTTATATGTGGGTTTTTTGTTTTTCATCTTTGCCATGCAAGGCTCTATGTGAGTGGGGTTTTTTAAAAATTAAGACTGTATTATTGTAAACAAACCTGCTTTTTAAAAAAAAGGATGAAGAACCATATTTTCATATAGCTACATCTAAATTTTCACTGCAATTAATCCCTTTTATTGCAGTTGTGCTTTTCAAAAAGAAAAAAGGGGCCCTCGGGGTTTCTTCTGTCCCTCTTCTGACTTGCTTTTCAAATTTTACTTCTGTAAAGATGCCATTTGAATTCCTGACTGACATGAAGTGTCGAACCAGTCCATGTGCCTTTCACCTGAACTGCTTTCCCATCACTAGCAACGACAAAGCTCATTTGCTATTTCTACCAAGATAGAGTTCAGTAAAGGGGAAAGAAAACTCAGCATGACAGACCACGCAGGCAGTCCTAAGCCTGCTTGTTTGCACCAGGCTTACCTTGGGTAAAGAGTTTCAAGCATCTACAAAGAGTATCACAGAAGAAAACAATCTCAACATTATTGTTTCTAGACATTTTAGAGGTTTGTTCTTTTATTTTTATTTCTCAGAACTTTTCAGATTGTTAGCAAAGTACTAATTTTGTTGCAGTTGTCCTTGCTAATCTGTTTTATTAGGCAGACTGAAGACCTTTCTGTTGACTGCAGCACTGAATATATAAACATACATAAGATACTATGAATATATACATAAACCACCAACTATATAAAATCTAATAAAAGAGGGTGACAGTCATATCCTTTGTAAAAACTTAGAGGGGTATAACACAGCCAAAGTAAGCCGGTTTGAGTCCTATTTATCTAGTCTGAAACCATAAAAAAAAACACTAGGAAGTTTCTTACAGCTAGGTCAAACAAGAAGGGAGGAAAAACAGAGTACAGTAGTGGTATAGCACGGGTTGCCAGCACCCAGAGCAAGGCAAGTATTACAGGGGGCATGTCACATGCCAACTCCGTGATACAACTCATGAGCAGGGCGGGGCAGGAGAAGCAGAGCTGCTCAAGGTCCACACTGGTAGTAGCAGCAGGCCCAGCACTCCTTGTGGCTCAGACGTGGACTACCAAGAGCGGGAAGAGGAGCATGAGGAACAGATGTGGGAGTGTGTTGGGCAGGATTGCCCATGTACCCCCAAGAACTTTGCACCCAGGGTGACTGCCTTGTGCCCTCCCCCCCACACACACACACACTGCGCCACTGGAACTGAGCCTCACCTCATTGATGGAGCAGGGTGCTCACCTCAATCTAAAGGTAAAGGTAAAGGTTCCCCTTGACAATTTTTGTCCAGTCGTGTCCGACTCTAGGGGGCGGCGCTCATCCCGCTCTTCAAGCCATAGAGCCAGCGTTTTGTCCGAAGACAATCTTTCCGTGGTCACATGGCCAGTGTGATTTAGACACGGAACGCTGTTTACCTTCCCACCGAGATGGTACCTATTTATCTACTTGCATTTGCATGCTTTCGAACCGCTAGGTTGGCGGGAGCTGGGACAAGCAACGGGCGCTCACTCCGTCACGTGGATTCGATCTTACGACTGCTTGGTCTTCTGACCCTGCAGCACAGGCTTCTGCGGTTTAGCCCACAGCGCCACCACGTCCCTAAACCTACTGATAAATATAATTATCCTATCATGCATTCTAAAGATTTTTTTTAAACTACATGTTGTTCCTTACATTAAATTATTTGTAATCTCTTCCCAAACCATGAGAAGGTCTCATAATGTGAAATGGCCCTTCTGAGCTCTCGGAACATCTGCTTCCAGCATAAATTCTGTTGATCGCTGAACCTGCAGGATGAGAAATCCAGAACAGATAAAAGAATTGCCCATGGTTCTCACACTTAAATTGGGCAGTTCACTGCCTCAGAGTACATTGATTGTTGTCAACTTGGATATTTTCAAAAAAAGGGATTGGACGAATTCATGGAGAATAGGTCCAAGTCAGGATGGCTATGAATCACTTCCATTTATCAGAGCTGTCAAGAAACTAGAAAATAGGGGATCATAGTTTTTGGTTGCTGTTTTGAAGCACAGGCCTGCTGATTCATGTCTGGGATGAGCAGGCCAAGAGAGCGGGGAGAAAATGCCCATTAATTGGAAGGCCAGACCATTTGTGCCTTAAGTCTGTGAGCAAGGAATCTCCAAGGCCAGAGCTCACTCCTTGGTACCAAGCTAATTAGGAAAGAATAGTTTTAGCTGAAGAGATGGGCGGGAGAGAGAAGTTACTTCTGAGAAGATACTCTCTTCTTTGAGAAAGTTTGAGGCTATTCAATGCCTGATTGGTGCATCCTCTCAAACAGTTTAGAAAAATGTTGAGTAGAAAAGTGATAAGTTGTTTAGTTTTAGGCTAGTATCTCTAAGGAGAATGCTATGCTCATCTGCTGACTTATGCTTTGAATATGCTCTGGAACTCTGCTGATGTTCTGTCAATATGTAAGTTGGAGTGTCCTCTCCAGAGCACGAAGCCTGGGTAGAATAATATGAAGGATAGGCTGTTACCCAAGCAGCAAATCCCCCCTCTCTACATCACTGAAATAGTCCAATGGAGAGGCAAGAGCCAATACAACTGGTTCCAGCGACGTCGCAGGAGTTGGCAGAACAACACGAACTGTCTACAGGACTCCGGCTCCAGATTTTACCCCGAGGTTATCTCCTGAAGACTTTTCCATCAGTGGATATAGCCACAAGGCAGTGGAGGTTTGAAATCAGAGTTTTCCTTCTCCTAGATGGGCTACCTTACATGGCTGCCTTACTGCCTTACTGGGTATCTGTATATTTTATCGGTACTCTGGTATTCCTACCTTGCAAGGTTGGCATAAAGGTAAAAAGTGCTTAACCTTATGGATTGTTGGTACTTCCCTGGAACACTGATCAGTCAGAGTGACTGAAAGCATTGGGGAAGGTATTAGGTAGGAAGATTTCCCCCAGTCATCAGCACATCTGGCCCTCCTGGAACATACCCACACTAGGAAAGCCTGGGCAGTGTGGCTAAATGGTTAGCATGGGCCTCTCTGACCTGAAATTTTATTGACAAGAGGTATTATCCCTCTGTTTAGGTAGAGAAGGTGAAACAGATGGTGCTTTTGCTCCTCATAGACAACTGGCAGGTCACTGTGTGGGAAGAATGGTAGACTACACAGGCGTTTGGTCTGATCTGGCTCTTCTTGTGCTCTTATGTTTGCATTTCATGGATTTTAGCCTGCAATACATTCTTAAATCTATTTTCCAGATGTCACAAGATACTATTTTTCTCCAAAGAACACTGCTACCCCTCTGAGGTTATTCTTGTAGGGAGGTTAGGCATGACCTTCGCTCTTTCCTATTTAAATAAATAAGACTTAAACTCTGGCTGGATTGGTCTCACAGTATTCATGCATATCTAGCCACACACTAAATTACTTTTTTCATAAAGCTACTGGGGGGAAAAAGACAGTGAGTAGATTTTTCATGGAATCTTGCATAGAAATGTTTGCTAAACTACACTTTTAATCTGACAGTCATGAACCAAGCATAGCAGGATATGAAAGAACAGGATTTTTTAAAAAAAAATCCTATACAAAAATTAAAACTGTACATTGTGCAAGGACACTCTGGGGAGAGTTTCCAAAGCACATTTTGCCCTTGCTGAATGGTCTGGGTTTCAGCAGCTGTTGTATGATACAAAGCTGTCACTACAGTGAATACATAAGTAAATAGCGCTACAATGCAGCTGCCCCAAGTAACAGTATTGAGTAAAGAACCTGAGTAGTAACCAGTGGCTAAAACAAAAACACAATCTGACTGCATAAAAATGCACTTAATGTCACAAAATATTCTGCTGTGTGAGTTAGAAAGCATATGTGCCAACTGTGATCATTGCCTGCCTCCTCCACAACCCCATTCTTCCTTCAGCACATATGAAAATAATATAATTCTCTGGTTTCCCATTCAGATGAGGTTTATCCTTCCAAGTGTAGGATCCTTTGAAAATAATATGCCAGAAGGGCGATTTACTCCTCAATGGCATATAGAATGTAAAGTGGGCTTATCTTCCAATTATCTCCTATATGTAGAAAATGCTAGTTCCCCCATCATTCAATTCCCATCTACCTCCTGCTCTCTCCCCCACCCTCCATTCCATTTCCTTGAACATTGCCAGCAACAGAATCCAAACCAGAATGGAATTTTCCAGCTGAATTGCAAGGGCCATTGAGAGAAGGATGTTGTTTTAGTGATGATGATCCCAGAACATCTGAAGGCACCTTCTACTTTTTTCCTCCTCTGACCAGTAGATTGACAGCTGTTCCCATGGGACGCAGGCAAAGGAAAGGGGAAGCAAGAGAACAGCCAAAACCCATTGCCGCCTTCTTCCGCCAGAACTTCTCTTAGTAGCCTACTCACTTGCTTGCACATCAGAGAAAGGGATAAGACAGCAAGGTCCACCCAATCAACCAGACAAAAACTTGCCTTTGTCTTCTCAAGAGCTTGGCAGTTGCTAGCTATCAATTATGTACTGTTTACTCTGTTTTCTGCTGGGGAAGCTGTAACTGCATTCCATTATGAGTACAACTTAATGGGAGATAACACCACTCCTTTCACAATCTAACTGTAACTTATTAGTTACTTTTAGAGTTACAAGGTTGTGGCTTCACGACATAGTAGAGGATGAATGTCATATGGCTCACATGCTGCTTCATGCCCTGTAATTGATGGGGGGGAGAGAAAAGTGTGTTTTATAGCAGAGGTCGTTGGTTCCTAGCATGTGGATATTTTTGTAAAATAACTAAAATTATTCAAGTTACTTCTGAAATATGAGGAAAGAGCCAATTTTTAAATATTGTAACTTTAAATAACAAGGACCTCTAGGGCCTTGGAATGCTAACTGAGGAAATAGGTGACTTTCCAAGCTCTTCTGGATTGGCTGGGAAGGACCTTTTTGGACTAGGGTGGTTGTCAATCAATCCAGTAGTAACCAATTGTTCCCTCTCTGCTTCGGATTTTGAAAAGAGCCATGCTTCTCAACTCAAAAGTCCTTTCCCCATTTTTAATAAGTCAATAGTATTCAGTTAATCATGCAGTGCGTATTCTGTTTAGTCATGTATTTAGTCATGTAGTTATCTGTGGACAGAGTCAGTGTGCAGCTATGTAACCAGACATTATTTTTCTACAATATGCTGTCTTCTGATCTATGCAGAACTGTGACTAAGCTGAACCTTTTGTTTTTTCTCTTACCAATGTCTCAGAATAAGTTAATGAGATTGTAAGTGCTAACTGATGATCATCGGAAAGGGGTGGTCTGCTCTGAGATTTGAAGCTAATTCTGCTCTGTAGGACCCTGAACTTTTTCCACTGCATAACTGGAGGTTTTTAGCCAAAATAATTCACAGTCTGCCAAGAAAAAAGAGGCAACGAGAGCTGCTGTTTCTTCACGTTCCTGTCATTACTCTCTCTCTCTCTCTCTCTCTCTCTCTCTCTCCAGTCCCCAAAAGCTTTTCACACAGGTGAGACATTTCTTTATAAGTATTTTTAAAAATTTCTTTAAAAGGAAGTGGTGCTTCTTTGAAAGAATTGCCCTTCACATGTGAATCTGTCCATAGCTGAACTTAGACAGTGAGTTACACATGCTTTAATAGAGACTCTACTTAGAATGCCAGAACAAAACAATAAAAAGCAGACAAGCAGAAGTAAGAAATTAGTACCTTCC
This sequence comes from Pogona vitticeps, assembly GCF_051106095.1. NCBI lineage: Eukaryota > Metazoa > Chordata > Lepidosauria > Squamata > Agamidae > Pogona > Pogona vitticeps. The sequence continues at coordinate 95,032,647 of NC_135786.1, forward strand.
AGCCAAGTTTGAAGCCTTGCAGTCTCTCCTTTAACTCAGCTCTGTCTGCTGGAGGGAAGGAAAAACCCAAGCAAATCAATTCTGCTTTCATTTGCTCTTGTTTAAGTTCCCCAGAGGAATTATAGCTCATGCATACACAAGTGCAAAGGTCTTGTGTTGCACAAAGTTAAATGACAGAGTAGAATAATTTCAGGTTTACACAGACACTGGTCCAATAGCACTTAATAATCACACACAAAGGAGAGTCCTGTGGCACCTGAAAAATGGAGGATTTTTTAACAATATGCACTTTTGTGGTTTGCAGCCCACTTCATCAGATCACACATTCAGCATTGGCAAGCATATACATGTCTGCCAATGTTGGATGTAAATTTTATGCACATAAGCATAGGTGTGCAATGAAGCAAGAAAGAGTGTAAGTAGAGGAACCAGAAAGCTATAAAAAGCAAGGTGTATTTGTGTGCATGTGTTATGTGCTCTCAACTGGAACTGACTTGTAGCAGCCTGAACAAGGTAAGTGATATATTTAAGGACTGATTTTTATCTGTTCCAGCCACCGCCACCACATCCCGGGAGTTGCCATGGCCAAGTGGAGATTTGAACCCAGTTCTCCAAAGTCCCATGCCATCACTCTATCCACTACACCACACCGGGATTCCCATAAAATGCAATGCGAGGCGATAATCATACAATGTTTCTATACTTTGGAGGAAGTAGACCTGAACTTCTGCAGATTTAAGGCTGGAGTTGGTTTGTTCCAGAGTTTAGGACAAGCCATTCATTTCCCTATGTTTGTATGTATGTATTTTGTATTCTGCCATTCTCCCAATAAGCACAACACCAAGGCAGCTCATAACTTTTTTTGGCCTACAAGCCTCCGTATCCCCCAGCCACCACTGTTGAGAAAACTGTCAATCATTCTAATATTGCATGGCAGTGAAAAGACAAGTGTTTTTTTTTTCTTGCATCAGCAGTACCTTCAAGGAAAAAAAATAATCTTGTATTTCGTGGTGGGTTTTTTTGTGTGCGTGCATAATGCTATTTCTCATAAATTCCAAGTTTTTGTGTAAAACAACAACAGTGAATGAACAGAGCTATTAACCTTTAGTATGAATGGACATATTAGAATTGGCTGGATCGCTCAGTGGTTTAGGTATCTGGCTGCAGAGACAGAGGCTGGGAGTTCAGTTCCTCACTGTGCCTCCTGGGAGAAGAGCCAGCCCGTGTGGCCTTGGGCAAGCTGCACAATACTAGAGAATCGTGAAAAGGGTAACCCTAAGTGAAAATAGACTTAACTGCCCCCAGTGTTGCTTATGATGATGAATGGGCAAACCATCTGGATGTCTCAAGAGAAAAAATAAGGAGTCAAGGGAGATCTATGAAGGCCAATAAATACCTGCTGTGCTGAAGCAATCTGTTCTTGATTTCATCAGGACTCAGGGGAAGCCTAGAGACCCAACAGTGCTGTATCTGAAATAACAGTTCCTCCTGCCCTCCAGAAAAGAGAAGCTTATGTGAAAGAAAGAGACAGAAAAAGAGAAATCTCAGATAGAACAAAGAGAGGAATCTAGATATTATTGCATGGTTCAGTGATGGAATGAAGCAGTTTACCTCCGATGATAGATAACATGCAGGAGAGGGCAGCTTATGGACCAGAATGATGGGTGGTGAGTTACCCCCAGATTTTGTGGGCGCTCCCCACTCTGATCATCAGCCATCGCTGCTGGCAGGAAAGCTGAAGAACAGAAAAGGAAAAGACAGCACAACTCCAACCTAGGGGAAATAGATGGGTCCCACACTTAAAACCAGAGATTTTTCTAGGAACATGGAAACATGTATTTTTTTTAAACTCAAGTTACTGTTTTACAAAACCAAAACAGATGGACAGTTTTGATATTGCTCTATTTTTATCCACTCCTGCCACTCAAGGGAATTTCACCCGTGGCTTTATCAATCTGTTTTAATCAGAACATCCAGCCCTTGCAATGAACAGAATAAATAAGGGCTCCAAACAGAACTTGGAAAAGTTACCTTTCTGGATGAAAACTCCCAAATCACCTGACCATTCTGCCCGGGGGGATTTTGGGAATTGTAGTCCAAAATAATAAGTTCTTCCAATTGTGAAAATATAGTTTTCAGAATAAGATCATTCCCTTTTAAACTGACATGGGTGGAGATTGCAGAAGTTGTACCTATTAAATGAAGCTTTTGTGCTGTAACAGGTATCTTTTTAATATTTCTCTATGAATGTATAAGCTGGCAGGATAGCTCAGTGGATACGTATCTCACTGCAGAGCCAGAGCATGCCTCCATGGAGAAGAGCCAGCCTGTGTGGCCTTGGGCAAGCTGCAAAGTCCTAGGATTGTCCCCAGAAGAAAGGAATGGAAGACCACTTCTAAATATTCTGTCTCTGGAAAATCCTGCACAAGGTTGGCATAAATCAATTTGACAGCCTGCAATTTGATGATGATGATGATGATGATGATGATGATGATGATGATGATGATGATGATGATGATGATGATGATGATGATGAGTGTACTGCATCATCTATTTACTTTACTCACTCTGCTTCTCCTTTCAATGTCTCCTGTGGTTCTTCAGCTCTTGCTTAACCTGCTATATGTTTTTGCTTCAAAAGGGACAATGTATTCCACAGTCAAGTGTAATTAGCGCCTCATGAACATCTCATTCCAGGTCTTGCTTCATAAACAGCTTGAGTTATATCCATAGAAAGATATATTTAAACTGGCTGCTCTAAATCTGCAGGGTTTTTTTTTTCCTTATGTCAGTTTTTCTGCTCCCTTTTACAAGGATACATTTGACAGAACTGGAAGAAAGCTTCTTTCAATAAAAAAATAAAGTACAGGCCATGTAGAGTTCTCAGACAACTGACAAAGTATACCTTAGCTTTAGGGATGTTTTATAATTCACACTATAAAGTGAAGGGTTTGGGTGGGGGGGGTTCCTATCTCTGTAACACTTTTTGTGTGCTATGAGGCTATATTTGTATAATAGTAAGCAAACTGTTGAGTACAGGGAAGGCACCTTTGGCAATGAACTAATAATAATATAGGTTGAAAGAGTTGGTTACAGCTAACATTTCAAAAAATGTCCACCCTTATCTTAATTTGACACATCAGCAATTCCTGTTAGGAGAAAACAGTCCCCACTGGTGTATATGACCTTTTACACTCACAAAACTGTAAAACAAACTGATGACAGGAACAAGAGCTACAGCAGCTGCCAGGAAAGAATATATGGAGCAGAGGAAGGTAGGCACGTGTTAGTTTATTTTACAGATTTCCATCTCAGATAAGATGCAAACCACAACATACAGTAGCTCACAATTACTGATGAATAGGACCAGTTGGAGGCACTTCAGAACCGACAGGAGAAATGTCATATAGCACACCTGGCATTTATTAGCATGGAGCATGAACTGGCAGAAAGTTTTCCAGCCTCAAACCCACTGAAATTAAATCAGAGCTATGCAAAAGTCTGGGGTTGAACTCCTCACAGCCCATATGCCAGATCGGAAAGTCTTTCATTTTATTTATTTATTTAATTTATATGCCGCCCACACTACCCAAAGGTCTCTGGGTAGCTTACAACATTTAAAATACAATAAAAATTCAGAACAATTAAAATACAATTAAAATATATATATAAGAATTGCCATCGGGCCCACAGCTAATATTATTTCAATTATTTCAATTTTGATGCCCTAAATGAGGGATGCTGGGAAAATATGATCTGTGCAGATTCCTACCTGGAATTACCTGCTCCAGTCCTCCTCATCTCATGAGCAGATCAGCATGTTGTTAACCATTAGATTTCACAAATGTCAGGATGCATTGTCTGACAGCTTAACTATATCAAAACAGGCATTTAGATATGTATTTTGAAAAGAAACTTTTTTAAAAAAAACACCACACACTAACACGATATACGAATGGAGTGGACTCAGATGGGGAAACATGCAGAAGTGACAAGGACCAGAAATAGATCTGTATATCACTACCCTTAATAGTATTCAGAGGAAGCTACAAACTGGAGTAGCTCCCTCACCTTGCCTCACAAGAAGGCTGCCTCAGTGAATAAACAGAGAATAGCAAGTACATAGCAGCTGCTTGAAAGAAGGGTTGTGTGCATGTGAAGAATACAAACTGACTACAGAGTAGAAACAATCATCCACACAACAGAACATAAGTTGCTTCTTCTCATTAATCACATCCACATGAAATTAGTCTTTTTCTAAAGCCCCATTTTGGCCTGTCTGCTGTGCTTATTAGTGGATTGGCCACAACAGCCCAGAGTATAGCTGTGTTAGAATCGGTAAAGACCTACATGTGTTGTTGTCAAGTCCACAGAGCAGGGGAAGAAAGGTCATTTATGATGCCGTGTGTCTATGTGCTGGGAAGAGAATGTGGAAGGATAAGCTAGATGAAAGAGTTTGAAGATTGCAAAGAAAAGAAATGTGAGGGAAACAGATGAATTCAGCCCTGGTTACTATGCATGTTTACCATGCAGTTAGTGATAGAGTGAAAACTTCTTCCTATCAAAGCCAATATTTTCCCAGAGGTAATCTGTCAGGGAGTACATGTTGGCAGCGTTTGGAGTCAAAATGTGAGGTTGGTGGGCCTGGAGCCAACGCTGAGCATTGCGATCTTTTCTCTTTCTGCCAACTCCTGTTCTTTCCCTCTCTCCCTCTCTCTCTCTCTCTCTCTCTCTCTCTCTTTCTCTCTCTCCATTTCCCTCTCTCACACTGCCCAAGAGAGCTGCCAAGGAAGAGACCAATTACTCTTGCGGCAATGATCTGACCACTTGCAGAAGACATAGGAAATTATTAGAAGTTTGCAAAAAATAAGACTGAGAGCCAAGGAAATCTTATCCCTCCAGCAGAGTAAAGGCCTGTAACTTAGTCCCTGAACATTCACAACAGTGTTTTTGGAATACTGTATAGTGCTATGCAGTACCCAAAGCTCTGAATAGGGACTGGGTAGTGCATCCCTGAGGCATGGAGAAATTAGGCCCTTAGGGGAGTCCAGCTCATCCAGATGTCTGAAGGTTTCCTTTTTTCCTGTTCCCTAGTCATTATATGTTCTCCCTCCCGGACAGGGTCCTGGGGGAACTACCGTCTCACAGGCACAAGGTGTTACAGTTTCTTCCCCACAGGACAATGCTGAGCTGGCTGGCTGGAGAATGACAGCGTATCAGATTCTAAACGACAGCTGGTGGACATGTTGCATTCATATTCTTCCCATATTCTTATTCTGAAATGGTCAACCTTGCGTATCAAGAAGCAGACTTGGAAAGAAGTTTTGGGGCAGTCCTCGAAATAATGAGTTGGCAAAATGACAAACATGGTCTTTTTAGCTACCATTTTGATACATTCATGTTCTTTGGCATAGATTTCTTTAAAATTATCTTTTCCTATCACATGGCCTAGAAACGTAACATATATAAAAAAAGAAGGCTGGGATTTCCAGAATTCTAACAAGAGTTCCTCTTTGTGTCTTTCGTATGTTACTTATTCATTACCTAGACACTGAAGTACTTACAGTATATTTAATAATCATTTGATAGTCCTCTTGAATAGGATAGGGTTCTGTTATAACTGGAAGCATCCTGATGAAAAGGTTCTTGATCCACTGAGATTTGTATATCCACTGCATACATACATATGCAATATCCTTGTTCTGAGATCCTGTTATGAATACTGTATTACAATGGATACTGACAGTTACCTTGGAGTAGCCTTTTAAACTTACATGTAGCAATCATGGTTTGTTGTATAATCCCCCTGGGCAAGGAGAACTGGATGCCAAAACAAAAACTTTTGGATTTAGAGTGGGCAATCAGCCCCAAACAACATAATGTGGTACAAAGTATGGACTGTATTTCAGCGTGCAGAGAACCAAATGTCGCTCACACTTTGCCTTGATCATTAAAGCTAGATAAAAGAATGTCAAGAAAAGCCTATAGGATGGGTAACTGAAGTTTACCGTTTTAGAAGATACAGCCATGTTCATCTGTTCTAGAATGTCAGGCAAAAAACAACATTAAGATAAAATCATTATAGCACCTTAAAGACTAACTGCTATATTCTAATGTGAGCTTTTGTGGACAAGTCCACTGTTTCAGACACGAGAGTGAGACTGCATGGCAGATATTTATACAGTTATACATGCCCCCAAAATAAAGAGACTGATTGTTTCCTGGGGACAAGAAGTTGATGATGTGGCATTTCACATTTGGCCATGACCATTAATACCCCTGCTGATCTTCAGTTCCCCTTCCAGGAAGCATTGTTTAGTAAACAATGACAATGATTGGTGGCATAATTAATCTCAAACTGCAGATAACAAAGGGGAACAACATGGTAATGAATATCATAATCTCCGATGGGGCCTATGAGTTGCACATGATTATATCTCCATGGATTCAATATAAACCAAGGATTCTGAGGCCATTATCAAGTATAAAATGTTGCATCTGCTGTAATTCCCAGCTATATTTCCTTACTAACTACCCAGTGCCACCTCACAAGCACCATCGGAGATTATGATATTCTTTATGACGCTAGTCTAGACCAGATCTCTAGAGAAACTAGCAGGCCACACTAACAACCTCAAGAATGTTGTATGCACAATACATTAGGAACCCACTCCTTGCCAAGTTGGGAAGAAAAGGAAAGAAAAGGAAAGATAGTGATCAGTTGTTGGTGTCTGGAAATCATCTGTCCAAGCAGATTTAACTGCATTTGACCCTCTTACAACCACCCCCAAAAAAACCTGATGAACTCATTCCCATGTCTACTGAGACGTGGGACAACCCACATAGATTGTAAATGCTAATGCTGGGGAATAAAACTGCCAGACTAATTTCAGATCGGAAAGACTGGTAGAAAAAAGAAAAAGAACAACTAACTTTTCCAGCTCTGATTATATCCAAAGTGGGATTCTTGCCATGTGTGTCTTTCTTTGTTCTTCTCTTCCCTAAGGAAGTTTCAGATAATTCAGTAGAGCCCTTAGTGGGTCTCCTGTAGTTCAATACCATGCTTTATTTATTTATACTCCCCTTTGACAGTCTTGTCTAGTCAGCAGCCTAACTGCCCCAGCCTTATGTGGTCATTTTAGGCTGACGGTAGATGATCCTTGGAGTCAAACTTTTCATCTGCCTGCCTAATAGTGCTTCTATTCATTTAGGATTTTTTTTAAAAAAAGGTTTTATAAGAAGACCAATGTTTCCACCTTACCAGACCTAGAAAACAATGCTTTTTAAATGCATTCTGCAACAAGTAATGCACATAAAAGGACTTTAAAAACAAGCCACTCTTTACAAACACATATCGATTTTCAATAAAACCATTTGCACATTCTTGCTTCAGCTCCCAGTAACTGCCACTACTGATTTACTGACACTGTATCTCTTTCTAATACTATTGTATGTTATTCTTAAAAAATGAAATACTTATGCTGCAGCTAGGAAAATGTGCAAGCAAGCTAACAAAAAGAACAAGAACAGCACATAGGTCTATTTCTTTAACTGCTAGTATTATTAGCAGAATCCAAATAACCTATCACCAGCAAGCTTACAGGCCCTAAAGAGGTTTATCCTGAAATACAAGAGAAGCTCATATTAGATTTTTCTCTGTAGTGGCTCTTAACAGACTCAGCACAGGAAATTAAGAAAGGACAGCTCTGGGAAAGCATCTTATGGTTGATATTTCAAGAAGGTAAGATTAGCCACTGCACCCGATACTATTTCAGCACAACAGCACAATTGGACTAGAGATCTGTCATAAGAATGAGAAAAATGCGTGGATTAATTAAAGCCATTCAGATGACTGTAGGCTGAGCTAAATGTGGCAGATCTATCACCTGCATAGCACTCGCCTCAAAGTGACCTAATAAGAATCTAGCAGTGGTCTTGGAATGAATGAATGAATGAATGAATGAATGAATGAATGAAAGAAAGAAAGAAAGAAAGAAAGAAAGAAAGAAAGAAAGAAAGAAAGAAAGAAAGAAAGAAAGAAAGAAAGAAAGAAAGAAAGAAAGAAAGAAAATCCTGTGTAAAGTCAAACAGGAAAAAAATGAATAGGGAACAATATTTCTACTGATGCTGGCATTCCTGTGTATGACATGTTGTCAAATTCCTATTGCCCCTGTACACACCTACCATGCCCTGTTACATACACAGTGAGGCTTTTTTTTTTGAGTTTTCACCAAGAGGTAAACCAGTACCTCACTGCCCACACACAAGCCCCATTGAAATAAATGGGGCAAGCTCAGGCTTGTGTGGCAGGTGTGGAATGTTCTCCTCATAGTGAACAGGATAGTGGCCAAGGAAAGCAGAAGGCAAGAAAAGCAGCACTCTGTGAAGGGCAAGGCCTGCCCAAGCAAGGAAGCTGACACTTACTTTTTTTCCCCTCTTTTTTTCATTCATTCATTCATTCATTCATTCATTTTTGTTTGTTTGTTTGTTTGTTTGTTTGACTATAATTCCCACAATTTCCCAACCAGGCAGCACAGACCATATCACATGAAGTAGAGAGCAAACTGAGCAGATTGCATAGCAGTACATTTGGTAGGGAAATTCAGATGCCCCCTTACTAGATTATTAGAGCTGGATCAAACAGCTTGGTGTTTGATGGTAAAGCTAAATGCAAATGCCACATCAACTTTATAGTGCTTGTGTCTGTTTCAGGTGTAACAGGACCTACTCAGACATGGGATTTTGACATCAAAACATTGCTTGAACACTTTGTGGAGAACATTGCTTCTCTTTATTTATTTATTTATTTATTTATTTATTTATTTATTTATTTATTTATTTATTTATTTATTTATTTATTTATTTATTTGATTTTACCCTGTCCCTCTAGACCATGTCTACTTGGGATGGGTTACACAGATAAAACTGAACAATATAAAATATAAAATATATAAAATTATAAAATTACAATTACAATTGAACAATTAATTTGAAGATTACCAAGATAGGATGGCATAAAAGGGGAGAAAAATAAGAAAGACTTAATTGGCTGGAGGGAAGGCCTGCTTGAATAGCCAAGTTTTTAGCTGGCTTTTAAAAACACCCAGCGAGGTGCCAGCCGAATTTCTGTTGGTAGGGTGTTCCACAGCTGAGGGGCCACCACCGAGAAGGCCCGGTTTCTTGTTTTTTCCCTCTGGGCCTCCCTCGGCGTCAGACCCCTCAGCCGTCCCTGCTGGCTATGTCTGGTGATTCGGGTAGATCTGGGTGGGAGAAGACGATCTGCCAAATATTGAGGTCCCAAACCATTTAGGGCTTTATACATGATCATTAGCACTTTGAAGTCAATGCAGAAACGGATGGGCAACCAGTGCAGAGCAGCCACAGTGGGGGAGATATGTTGGTGTTTTCTCACCCCACTAAGAAGCCTGGCTGCCGCATTCTGAACCATCTGAAGTTTCTGCATCAGCCTCAAAGGCAGCCCCACGCAGAGTGCATTACAATGGTCTAATCTCGAGATTATGAGCGCATGGACTAGAGTAGTGAGGGCCCCCCCATCAAGATATGGTCACAGCTGGGCAATCCGCCATAGATGAAAATAGGCGAAGCGGACCACAGTCGTCACCTGGGTTTCCATGCTAAGTGCCAGGTCCAGATGTATCCCCAAGCTGCGGACCTCACTCTTTGTGGCAAGGGTCATCCCCCAAAAGAAAGGGAGTTATCTATGGAAGGACCACCCCCCTCAAGACCTCTGTCTTGTCCAGGTTCAGCCTCAACCCATTCGACTGCATACATTCCAGTACAGTCTCCAGGCAGCGCTGAAGGGACATAACGGCATCCACTGAGGTAGATGAAAAGGAGATGTAGAGCTGTGTGTCATCAGCATACTGGTGACACAATGCCCCACACCCCCTGATGACCCCACCTAGCAGCCTCATGTAGATGTTAAACAGCATTGGAGAGATGATTGACCCCTGCGGGACCCCACAGTTGAGGCTCCACGGGGCCGAGACACCCTCTCCAAGCTGTACTCTGTGGGGGCGGTCCTCCAAGAAGGAACGGAGCCAGGCAAGCGCTAGGCCACCAATTCCTAACTCAGAGAGCCTCCCCAGGAGGACACTGTGGTCAACGGTATCAAAGGCTGCTGAGATATCAAGGAGGACCAACAGGGACATATTGCCCCCATCGGCCTCCCTCAGCAGGTCATCCATCAGTGCGACCAGTGCCGTTTCTGCACCATAGTGCGGCCTGAAACCCGACTGGAATGGGTCCAGAGCGGGTTTCTCTGTAGTCCATTTCTCAATCTTGCTTACTTGGATACTGAGCCACACTTTTTGTGGCAAGCAACATGAACCAGCAAGGGGTGTGCTATACAGAAAGATAACCTCACAAACCTAGGCACTTGTGTCTTGTTTTCTTTCTATGTCACTATTATTCTATAGATTGCTACTCTTATGCTCTACTTCCTTCCTGCTTCTTCCCCAAGAGGTTGCTGTTACCCTGAAAAAGCCTGCCACATGTCTCCCTAATAGTTGTGAGCAGCGCGCACACACCAGCTCTAGAGGTTTCTGTAAAATAAGTTTGGTTCTCCCTAAATGATTTTCAGAAATATTTAGATGTAAGTTTCATTTTCTAATTACCAGCATCCGGACACACTCATTTCAGTAACAAACTAAGACACACACACCACTATTGTTTTAAAGGTGAATAGATATGTACTTCCAAATCTCGTTGCTGCTATCAGATGTGGATCAACATTGCTATAACTGATTGTGTCCTGAACCAGTTCAAGACATGTTCTGTTTGAAGCACAGCAGAAAATAACACTCTATCACAGACTAGTCAATATATTTTGGCAGCTAAGGCAAAAAAAAAACAAATCAGGTTGTCTATCTCCTTTCCTGTTGTTGCTGTTGTTACCTGCCATCAAGTCACCTTTGACTTATAAATGAGCAATCTTCAAAATGTCCCCTCAAAAGCCCTGCTCAGCTGTGATCATTCCATCTTGGGTCATCCTGCTAGGAGCCCAACAATGAAGGCATTGCTCTCACCTTCACTGATACACTCAAACCTCTTCACCCCATTAAAGTGGGCATCCAAGAAGGGGTCTCCCTGCCTGCACAAGTAGAAATAAAAACCAAATCATAATTAAATATTAAGCTATTTGCTGTCCTGTTTCATGTCACTCCCAAATCTGCTCCCTCAGGCGATTGCCACGCAGTGCCTAATGACAGGGACAGCACTGATTGCATCTATTCGGATGATGTTTTTGCTATGCCATTTCTCCGCCTTATTCACTGAATTTTACAGAAGCTCCAAACAACAGAGTGTTCCATTTATAACCCTCCCTTGTTTTCCATTGCTTCCACCTTTTACCTTATGGCAGAAAAGGTGCAGGAGAGACAGACAGAAAAACTGGTATGAAGTGTTCTCAGTCTAGAAACAATACAGAAACCAACTGCCAACTGAAATTCTCTCAAAGCACTGAAATTTGTAACAGCAATCTGGGTAGACCTTTTTTTAAAAAAAACCCAGAAAGATAGATACTTCACCTCAACCTCTGTCTACATTCCAAGTCTCTGAATTATTAAAATAGGAATACAAAACAAAGGCACCAGAGACATACTCAGCTTCAGAGAACAAACATTCTCAACTCTAGGTAATTCCAATTCTTCCACACAAACACCATCTGCGTAAGATAATTCAAACACCACAACCCCAAACACGAACTACTCTACAGAGGAAATATTTCTCACATGAGAAGAATCCAATCCCCTAGACACACATAACTCCACAAAATTGAGTTCGCTGGTACCTCCAACCAAAGAAAAGTCAAAATCACCTCCTACTTTTTTTTCCTAACCTCTAGGATTGGGCTGGGAATTATCTCTGACCTTTGCTTTTCACAGAGAGAGATACTGTACTTGCTGGCGTATAAGACTACTTTTTTGCCCTGAAAAACATGCCTCCAAGTGGGGGGGGTTGTCTTATACGCCGGGTGCACTTCAGTTGGGATAGACATAGCTGCCCATAGTGGCCTTCTGATGCTCGCCCGGTGCCCATAGTAGCCTCCCGATGTCTGCCCACCTCATTCTACATACCGTCCAGTATCGCGCGGTATCCAGCGCGGCCGCGGTGAGCATCAGCAGTGAAACAGGGGTGCCAGCCTTTTCGACGTGACCGGCCTGTTCTGTTCGGTGGGAAGCAGCGGCCCGCCCATTGTCTACGCAGAGCTCACACATGTGCACTTGCGCACTAGTGCCAGTCACAGGGAGATGCAGGTGCGGCCCGGAGGCGCTGCGGTCGCATTCTGGCCGTAAAATGGTAACAATGAATAGCAACTTTTATTTGGTGTGTGGAAGGTGTGCGGAAGAGGGGGTAGTCTTATACGGCAAGTATATAACAAACTCTATATTTTGAGTGGAAATGTTGGGGGGTTGTCTCATATGTCCAGTCGTCTTATATGCCGGCAAATACGGTATATAAACCCCTCTTCTATCTACTTGCTATGACAATGGAATTCAGCTACAAAGGCCATAGAACCCTCCAGTCTTAGCAGTAACAGCTTTCCAACAGAGCAAAGGCAATTCACCCTTTGAAGTGTAATTCTGGAACACCACCACTTGCCTAAATACAGTAGTCCCATGTCTGAATAGCACCACATACTATCTTCTCCTTTGTTAACAGCTTGGACAGGGCAAAGCTCCCCTGTCAATGTTACAACTGCCCTGTTCCGCCATTGCTAAAAATGCAGTGAAGAGCAAAGGGGTCTGTCTTTCCCTTACCTCAAACACTGCTGAAATTAAAATTTCTGACCAGTATTTATGGAGTTCCAGTTTTGGTGATCTGATGAGGTGTTGGCCATGTGTCTGGATACATGCCCCAGTCTAGTTGACCGTGCCAGGTTTCATAGTTGGAGCCCCACATGAGAATATTGGCCTCTGCCATCTGTATACATGCACTAAATACATATTTGTTGAGAAGGACTTCACGTGGCTAGGTGTCAGTGTTTGAATTAGAGCTATCAGATTGGCACCATGCCATTCCTTGAGATGTCAGACTTAAAACATGAGACAAGGGAGTGGTCTCTTGTAATGCCATGGGGTTAACCCTCCGGATGGCATGGGAGTCAAGAAGCCAAAGTTTGGGAGAGGGTGTTTGAAGTGGGCCAACTGACTGAGGAAATGAGCATGAGTGGAATCTGGGTACAGCCAGGTTAAACATTGCTAACCAAGCAATACGGCAACCCAGAGTCAAGACAGAGAGAAAAATATTTTCAGTAGCCCAGAAGAAAGCAAAACGTGCACTAGAGCTGCAATGGTTGCCTGGGAGAGCTCGTATCCCACACTGCCTTACCTATGGCACACATGGCATATGGGTGGTTTCCCAATCCCTACGTTTCTGCTGGCGCTTGTAGGAGACTCACCATCAGGGGCAGATCTACTAGGAAACTCCGAAGCTTAAGCTTCAAGGCCTCTAATCTTGGAGGAGCCCCAGAAGCAACTTCAGTCCACATTTTTTAAAAACTTGGTAGTGATCGGTCATGGAACAATCCCAATGAAGAAAACTAGAGTAGTCATCCAGACCTCATTGCTGGTTGTGAAGGCCCCCATAGCAGTTCAACCTTCAGGGCCCCAAATATGTAGGTCCACCACTGCTCACCAGCATCCCTTTCTAGGCCCTGTACTGTTGATGGACTCACATGCATGCACTTATCTTCTCTTATTCTCTCACACCCTAAGCCTCTCCCTTTCCTCATCTGCAGCACAACACAGCCACTGAAGTGGGAATGGGTGGAGATAGGTGCCGAGGGTATATACAGTCACAGCAGACACCAAAATCAGTCCCCAGTGGTGCTCACCTGTAGATTGTCCATCTGCTTAGACCAGTGGAGAAACACATCTCTTCTCCAAGACTGCAGCTGGCATTATTAGATCCCTGAGTATTGTTCTGGCCTCAGTGCCCTCACAAAAGACAAAATACTAGTATGACTCCCTTGCCCTCCAAAGAACATAATCTAAATCATTCAGGGAAATAACATTGCCTGCCTTTCTCTGAAACAGACATACATGCATAGATTGGGAGCTAAATCTTATGTTAGCCTTGCAGAGAGAAAAAATTCTCCACCACAAGCAGGGACAGCAATCTATCTTAAGTGATGCAGTGCAAGCTGCAGTGAACACACAGGTCTGTCTTCCAGCAAAGAGGAAAGGCTGTGAAGTTGCTACCACTGCATTCCCCACCACCCAGGACCTGGTGCCTGGGGACACTGCCTCACTTTGCCTATCCTAGTCCTTGACAAGCTGGGCCCAGGGGAAAAGTTTTTGCAGGCTAGTGCATACTGTATGTAGCAGTAGGCATAAGTCTAACGAACACAGCCAAAGCAAAAAGCCAGGAGATTCAAAACCAACACCCAGCAAACAGTCCAAAAGTCCAGTCAGGCCAATAGTAGCTGCAAACACATAGAAAGAGTCCAAGTACAATAGACTAGTCCATCCAAGGAGTCATATACAGGCAGGAAGTCAGTGCCAGTGGTCAGAATGTACAGCAGGGAGAGCTGGAGTCAAAGAAAACGCTGCCTCCAGCAAAAGCACAGTCCCAAACTAAGGTTCACATTTTTAAAAAAAAATTGGTAGTGATCTGTCATCTCTTTCCCATGTTTTGTCATTGCAATTTTAATAAAATATTGTGGGGAAGTAGTCGTGATTCCTTATTGTTCTTCTGACTATACCTTCTATTAAAGAACCATGGCATTTTCAAAGCTCAAAAACTCTTAACATGGCATGTCAACCCTCCCTTTACCATGGCCACACATAACCTTCGGCAACGATGCCTTGTTTCTGAGCACTTCAGCACAGAAATCCTGCCAGGTGTTACGGCTTCCCACCTTGCCTTTACGGCTCAGCAGAGCAGACTTTCACATGACACGCACCAAGCCCATGGGTGTTCTAAAAATGAGCTGTGAAGCTTCTTTTCACCCTGGCGTACATATCTGATGCTGTGAAAACACAAGTAAGGTCAAGCAGAATTTCACGCTTGAGATGTTGTACAATTAAATGTGGTTCGGAAAATTCAAAAAACAGATTGCTTCTCTGCATTGACTCTGGAGATTTGCATTCTTGCTTAATGCAAGACTAAGAAGAAAAGCCCTCCTTTTTTCTTAGTCTTGAACCTTAATTTCCTTAATATTGACAGAATTAAGATGGACAGATTAAGAGGTACTCCATTAAGATGGAGAAAATGGTTGTTGTTTCTTGAAATTCTTGAGTTACTGCAGGAATATTCAATTTTGTGAATTCTTGAAGCTTCTACAGTCTCCAGATACCAAACTGTGGGTTGATAAAATCACATCCCTCACAACCCACCAGACTCCACAATGAAGCTGGAACTTTACTATTTCTGAGACATACAAAAGAGAGCAATACAATCACTATATGAAATATAATTCATTTAAAAAAAAATACTCTCTAGCTTACGAATGTGGGATATTGTGCTTCTGTATCCATGATTCAAAATGTCAGAAAAAGGGCCCAACACTGCTGCACAATATTGTGCTTGCATTGCCAGCAGGAAAAAGGATTCCACACTTTACATAGCAAAGGGCAGCTTGAATGTTGACAACACCAAGGTCAGCAATCAAGATGGTCAACATAGGATAGCCTCTTGTGCTCACTACCATTCACAAAGTGATACCAAGAAAAGGGAAAATCCCAGAAACTGATACCCTTTTTCTTCAGTTAAACCACTGCTCATCCAAACCAAAGCAATTGTCACTGTTGTCATTCACACTGGCTTTTGACAAGGAAAAAGAAACCAAATACACAGTTACAAGATGGGGGATACCTGGCTCAGCAATACTACAAGCAAAAAGGATCTTGGAATTGTCATAGATCACAAGCTGAATATGAGCCAACAGTGTGATGCAGCTACAAAAAAAGGCAAATGCTATTTTAGGCTGCATTAACAGAAATATAATCTCAAAATCCCATGAGGTAATAGTTCCCCTCTATTTGGCACTAATTAGGTCTCATCTTGAGTATTGTGTCCAGTTCTGGATAAGACTTCAAGAAGGATACTAACAAACTGGAAGAAGTTCAGAGGAGGGCAAGATCGGGAGCTGAAAACCAAGCCTTATGAGCAAAGACTGAAAGAACTGGGCATGTTTAGACTTGAGAAAAGAAGACAGGCAAGTCATGATAGCACTTTTCAAATACTTGAAAGGCTGTAATTCAGAGAATGTTTTTTTGATATGTTCTCAATCATCCCAGAGTGCAGGGCACACAACAATGGGCTGAAGTTATAGGAAGCCAGATTTTGGCTGAATATCAGGAAAAACTTTCTAACTGTTAGAGCAGTACAACGGAATCAGTTACCTTGAGACATGGTAAGTGCTCCAACACTGGAGGCATTCAAGAATAATTTAGACAAACCTTTGATCTAAATTTGTATTTGTATTATTGCATTGAGCAGGGGATTGACATCAACGGCCTTATCCAACTTCATTATTCTCTTATATGATTCTATGAATATTACTGGCACCAAATGATGACATTCTTTCATTTGCGCCATGTTACACAAATGAGATTTTGGCCAGCTTTATGGATAAAAGGGTATTTGGGCCCCCTCTCACCTGTCTTATTCCATCCTTTTAACTATTATTCAGCCATTGACCTCACTGGCTAACTGATTTGTCGCCACCTCTCATTTGAACCTGCCTCCTTCTGGGTCGTTCTGAGAACAAAATAGAGAACATTACCTATGAAGCTTTGGACCCCTCAAAAGAAAATCAGGATACCCACGTAATAAATAAAGAACCATCCAATGATTAAATTTAGGCAAGAGCTGAGCGAGCAAAACTTCACTCTATCCATGGATCAGTGTGGCAACAGCTATCAACAATCAGTACTTCAAGTGCTTTCCTTCAGGAAATCACAACAGCAAAACATATATCCATTATTTCAATGCCTGATGCAAGCCTGAACAAAGAAAGGTAAACTGAGAGCCATAAACCACCCAATTAATATAAATAGATTTGACTAGAATTGGATGTTGTCATGTTGTTCATCGCCTTTTGTGCAACCCACATTGTGCAACGCAATGCAACTCCCAATACATAATCAATGGTAATATTTAGCATTCTGCGAGCATTTGCATGTTCAGATTGCAGTACCAACACTGACTAATCAATCAAATGATAACACTGTGCTAGAAATTAGATTCAAAAGTATAAGAATTTCTGACAGGGTCAGTGCTCTAGCAGATACCCACTGTTGGAAGATTAAACACAAATTCTATCACAAAGAAAGGAATAACTTCCAGTAAAAAGAAAGTGGGGGAAATGTAGCTGTGGGTCAGAAAAATATGGGTTACATTTGGGGCTGCGGTGAGCATGGAACATATCCTCTAGTTTTAAAATATATAGGTATCTAAGTTTCAAAATGGGAAAGGGCAACTATAATATCTTACTCTATATTAGACAGGGAGAATAAACTACAGTACTAACTTTAGTACTATTAGCAGGGCAAAGGCTAATAGAGTTTTGTCAAGAGAGCAAGCTGGTCATCACAAGCACTCTTTTCCAACAACACAAGAGGCGGCTCTACACACGGACATCACCAGATGGGCAATACCAAAATCAGATTGATTATATTCTCTGCAGCCAAAGATGGAGAAGCTCTATACAGTCAGCAAAAACAAGAGGTGATTGCGGATCTGATCATCAGCTTCTTATAGCAAAACTCAAGCTTAAACTGAAGAAAGTAGGAAAAACCACTGGGCTAGTCAGGTATAATCTAAACCAAATCCCCTGCTTACACTGAGCCAGTGAACACTGGTGCCAAGTGGGAATGCCTGGAGACAAGCAGCCAGCCATTAAAAACACTTCACAACACATATACACACTTTCCTCTTCTCTAGCAGTGCTTACCTGAGGTATATCTCCTTGCCTAGAGACCTGGGGAACCAGGATAATTACCTAAGATTTTGCTTGTTAATGCTGAGTCCTGGTGTCCCTAAACCAGTCCCTTTCATCTCCAATAGAATTGCTTTGATTCTATGAAATTACCTTATTCCATAGGTCCACCTTGCTCAGAATTGTCTTCCCTGACTGGCTGGTCCCCTTTGTGGTTCAAGGCTGGATTTTTTTTTATAACGGTACATGGAGACATGAGAGGATTCAGCTTGTTATCTTCTTCATGCAAAGCATGTGCTCTGCCTTTGAACTGTGGTCCCATCTTACATCACTACAGACCTCAGCTGAGCCCTAGGATTTTTCAACCAGTTGAGGCCAAAGCTCTGCTGTATATAACAGTTGTCTGTTCAATCTTTTCTCTCTCTATATATATATATATTTATAAAACAGGAAAGGACGCATCAGGTTTTGGGATTAGTGAAGGCTACCTTTTGATCTTGGCTTTGGGCAAGATTTAAAACATCACCACCTTTATAATCAAGGTTCCTTACATTGTAGAATACAAATAGCAGGATTAGATTCTGTAGCACATACACACTCTAGTGAGATCAAATAGTTCAGATGGAGAAATATTGTATTTCTTTCTTCGCAAAAACACACCTGGAGCATTAAGGTTGTCAGGAAGAAAGTTAGCATTCAAGAGCCCCCAAAAGGGGGCTTCTTTCCACAGGCCTTGTGGAAAGAAAAATCATTCTCCTTTGGAAATTTTGTTTTGTGAGTTATTTTAAAAAGAACATTAAATGCATTATAAAATAAGCCAGAGATTGTAGGCGGAATACAAGATGTTTGCCTTGTTTCTCCCCTCAAGTCTGCCTTTGTATTTTCTCATTTCAAATTTTAAGAAAAGCTGCCTGCTTCCATTCTTTCAGCATCAATATATACCTGGGATTGCTGGAACTTATACTTAAGCTTTATATATCTCTCTTCCTATCGTTTTCTTCTTCTTCCTCTCCTCAATTGCAAAGGCAGTTCAGGTTCAAGGTTCCACCCGACAGAGCTCTCGTTGTGCTTCAGAAGTAAGTTATATAACAACATGTGAAGTGAGGCATTTCTTACTATTGAAGGAACTTTGTAAGAATGGAGAACGGTTTGTATTGTTTCCACATCCCTTTCACATACCTGATGGTGTGTGGAGCACAATCTTCCAGTATTTCCAAGCTGCCATTTCTCTCAGGCGGATCTTTACCTAGCCTTGCCCTTCGGGAAAGGAGAATAGGGTATCTTTGATTAATAATCTTCGTAGTGGTGAAGCACCACGACAATGTCAATTCAGGCTAAAACTTTTAAATGGGAACGGGAAGCCAAGCCATGGCTTCTAGAAGGGAGGTGTATCAAAGAGCATCCGGACAAAGACAGCAACAGAAGATAAATTCTTCAGATGGGAATGTAATCTTTGCCTATGCAGTTCTTCATTCAAAGGCTGGTCATGAGTTTGCTTAGTTCACAAACCAAGTTACTAGCAGCAACCTGGACATTGTGGCCGTGGGAGAAACCTCTGAGTAACATTAACCACAGGATAATATTAACACTGATACTAGTAACACTAGGCTAGTATTCTATATGTCAGTTACAGGGGACATAAATGTAGAGAGTAGTGTCACAAGCGATTATTTTTTACTTCATTCCTCCCCCTCCAGTTTCCTTTTTAGAACTAATGCCATGGTCACAGCAGTGAAATGTCCCCCTGCGGCTATATGACTTTTAATTGCATTCCTGTCATGCTTTGAGGCCATGTGGCATTTATTCCCGGATGCACATCCCAATGAATTTTTGGGTTACCAAGTCATTTCCTTTCAATTCAATAAGCACCTAAGACATCTTGTTGAAACTGTCTGGCAGACGTTAATGGAGGTATAGACACAAATGTTGCAGAAAAATAAAAAAAGTTAAAAAGTTGTGTGCTGTCTTTTAAAAGACATGCATGCGGACAGTAGTTCCAAAAAAGTTGAGATAAGATCGTTCATACATGCAGGAACACAACTTTTTTTAAAAAAAGATCCACAACAGAAAAGTAGAAGCCGCTGGCCGAGTGAGAAATGATCTGCAGTTAGCACACTTGCTGGGTAAATGATTCGCTAATGGCCATGTGTCATGTGACCACAAATTTAAATTGCAAAATCAAAGGAGAACTGGAAAACATTTTATTGGTGTGACCATAGCCTCAGTTTTAAAACTGAGTTTATTTTTAAACAATATTTTCAGTTCGGGGTATTATTGGATATAAAGTTCCAGAGGAATGTGTCAAAAAGCAGCAAAAATTATTATCTTGAATAATTCTTTTTAAAGAGTTAAGACTATGGATTTTCAGTTTTAAAACTGGCACTCCTTAAAACTAAATTACTGCAGCAGCATCAAAATAAGACAATTGTAGAGGTCATTCTGACTTCAGCCAACTTCTGAATTTTGTTCTGGCTTTGCTTGTTCTGTGCTTTCTGTCCCCTTAGCGCAAAATGTGTAGCCCAATTTTTGTGTATTCACATTCTTTAGGATGATTGAACTTGGGAGGAGTATGACTCTTCTGGGTTGACTCACCTGTTTTATAGGTGTGAAACAAAGCATAGTGCTTAAAGCACTCTCTGGGCAGTTTACAATTTAATTATGCAGGCTACACATTGCTGCCCCTCCAGCAAGGTAGGTACACAATTTACTAACCTGGGAAGGATGGAAGGCTGAGTGAATCTGGGATTGATACCGGATCATGAGCAGTGTTTTGGCTGCAGTAGCCCAGTTTAACCACTGTGCCATGATAACAATAAGTTGGTATTACAGTAGTACCTCGGTTTACGAAATTAATGCATTCTCTGGAACGTTACGTAATGCAGAATTTTTGTAAACGGGGGCAGTGCTACAAACCTCCAGGCACAATGCATCCTGGGGAAACTTTCTTCGCAAACCGAAAAAGACCAGGGGAAAAACGTAAACCGACGTATTGTTTTCAACGGATTTCAGTTCGTAAACCGAAAATTACGTTAACTGAGGCGTTCATAAACGGAGGTACGCCTGTACAGATGTATAGTAGAAAATATGTGAACTAGGTATCTGGCTGTGGAGTTCAGTTCCCCACTGTGCATCCCAGAAGAGCCAGCTCGTGCAGCCTTGAGCAAGCTGCACAATCCCAGGGTGCCTGCAGACAAAAGGAATGGTAAACCAGTTCCACATACTCTCTATCTAGAAGACCCGGAAAAGGGTTGCTGTTAAATCAGAATTAACTTGAGAGCACACAATTATTATTGAAGTCCAAGCAACATCAGACCCACAAAACTCAGCAAGCTTTCTAGATGCTTAAAAACCTTGCCTATAGAAGTTACAAAACACTGAAATCAACAAGACTATGTTCATTTTAGGAATGATCCCTGTTGTTGTCCTCTATGTTGAGGAACTCCTGCTCAGAAAGAATTGTACATCGATTTAGTAGAAGCCAATTTATTGGATAGTCAAATTATTAAAACTCCAGGAATAAGGTCCCTGAGCAGTTAGAGTTGATATTATGGAATTTTTCAATTCTGAATGCTGTATTGCATTTTTCCCTTCCCAGGCATTCGACATTATACATTGATGGAATGGGTTATGTACTCTTGTTTACATGATTGATTTTCAGTTGCATCCAATTACATGCCTGACTTTTTGATAACCTGCCTCCATAGCCTTACATGAATTCTTACATAGACTTTGGTAGATATTGTGATTTTAATATTGATTTAATATTGATGAAAACAATACTCTTTTTTTCTTATGGAGAAGCTTACCTGAGGCATAGGCTAATTGTATTGAGAACATTTGCCTTCATATTACGGTTGAATTGAGCAATGGTACAAGTTTCTTTGGGAAGCTTAAGAATTATCCATCTGTTAGCTGGGCCAACATGAATCTCATTTTCATTCACAAAAAAAATCTATATCTTCTTTTAGAATTGGTATAAACTACTTATTGTTATTAAAATGTTGAAATATCAAACACCCTCCTGCAATGAATCAATTAACTAAAATTCTGAAAATCTGAGCATTAGACAGTTGCAAAATATTTGAGATGGATATAAAGAATCAAATGAAGTAATGTGTATAATTGGCCACTGCAGGAAAGAATAAGATCACTTTATTTGTTGACATCAGTGTCAGGATCTGAGCCGCCACTGGACACTGAAATAGTGACTGGAAGGCTTATCAGGTGAAAACTGAACCCTGTGTTCATCCTACTCTCCAGTGATGAATTGCATCAGCCAAAGTGAAGGGAACTTACACTGGAGGACCACAGTAAGTAACACAATGTTCCCTCATCCCTATACAGTCTTCTACACCAGGTTTGCCTGTTGATGAACCTTCTTGTTGGCTACACATTTCTATACTTTTGTCTGTCCCCTCACTCCTTCTCTGCCACTAGTTGTGGTTGGCCTGGAACTCAACAGCTGACGCAAGGCACATGGATTGGGCCACATCAAATCAAGGCAGAGCCCTAAGTAACAATTTTTGGCATTGGGGGGCAATCAATATCCTCTCCTGTACACTCTGTCCAAAAAAGAAGAAAGGAAAAAAGAGGGGAAAAAGTATGGTGAATAGAGCCAAGTGATGTTGTAGTTTATTTTCCCTCCATTCATCAGGATATTCACCTTCAGATTCTGGTGCCATTCACTGACCAGAGGAGAAACAGCTGCTGAGAGAAGTTGTGTTAGCTTCTCTGCTAAAAAGAAAACTCTTTTCCAGCTACTGGATGCCTTGGGCTATGGAACAAAAGGCTTTTACATTCTGGCCCCATGTATTAATGAGAGAAGACTAAACGCCACCAGACTGTGTGTGAACTTGGACCACTAGTTTTGTATTATTACAACTTGTTTAAGGCACACTGGGAATTTTTTTTTTTATTGAAAGACGAGGTACAAGGCTTGCCTAAAACACTTCACTACCTGACACCTAGGACAAGATGGTGCCCCTACCTATTCTCTTTGCAGTAGCCAACTGTACTGGCAGAGGAATCCTTCTGCAGTGCTGGAAACAGGATTTAGGATTAACAGCCAAAGGGGGGGGGGCTGGAGATGGGTCCAAGGCATGAACTTCCCCCACCTTGCACCACTGCAGCACTTGTCACCTCAGGAGAGAGAGAGAGAGAGAGAGAGAGAAGAAAAGAAAAAGAACCCAAGAAAGCAGTAGTGGTGCACGGACACACCCAAGTGAGGAGGGCAACACTGATCCTGTTGCGTTCTCATCCACTGTCTGCCTTCCAAAAGAAAGATTGTGGCTGCCTGTGTCCTTATCTGCCTGTACATCTGCCAAGAAGGAAACCATGGCAGAAGCTTTGCGGACTCATGCTGAGCTGCCCTGAAGAGAGATGGATACAATGGTGATGCCTCTGCAAGGAAGGAGGCGGCGGCAGTCAGTAAGAAACAGAGGGATCATCCTCCCACCACTAAGGAGATGGAGGTAGATGGAAACAGAGGCAGGAACAGCCTTCAGTTTTTGCTGCTGCTACGGGCTGGCTCTGGAGAGCAGTGACATGTGCAGAAGGTCCCCACAGTGGCAGCTTGGACATTAGGTATTTCTCATTCTATATAAGATAAAAGCCTTCATTGCAACACCTTGGGTATCACTTTGCTTGCATGAGAAGCTAGAGTAATGGTCCTATAGTCAACACACTCCTTGGCATCTCCTTCCTTGGGGACTGGAGTGTATATTAAACATTTCCAGTCTATGGACCATTGTTTTCCATATTTCTTGGCATAGTCTTGTTAGGATTTTGACATTCATTCTCTGGCTTCAAATCATTCTATTGGTATTCTTACTACCCCTGATGACTTATTTAACAGATAAAATAGGGCAGGTGCTTGCATGAAAGAAGGACAACCCCTAGTCTTGTTTTTAAAAAATAATTAATAATATCTTAAATGTTAAATTCATGTTTTAGCATTTTTGTACCATTGGTTCATTGTTTGATACTACAGCTTTATCAGGAGAATTGTGCAGCAGATGGTTTGCATTTCTATTAGCCTTCTGGATCAAGACTCAGTTTCTACCGACATACGTTGTAAGCTCTTCTTTTCAAGTTTACAAGGAACTAGTCAGATCATTAATTTTAAAAAAAATAATAGCGGACCTCTTTTCACAAATTCCATGTATTGCAAGAAAAAAAAACTAGTTCTACATAAACCAGATCATCCGCACATACATTTGGTTCCAAAAGTGTTTGTCAAAATTATCTGGGTATCCCCTTAGAACTGTAAGGAATTTTTTAAAGGACCTTGTTTTTTGCCCTCTGGCTCAACTTAATTTCATCTGTCACTTGTTATATAGTGAAGATATGTGAAGCTAAGATATATTATTTGCTCTACTCTGGATTGGATAATTTATTACATTAAGAAACCAATAATTCTCAAATATAATCAGATTTAAGGTTTTAATAAGATTCATCCTCCTATTCACACTTGCTTAATTTAAGGATATTAAATCTGCTCAGGAACGGGCTGCTTTTCAAATCTATGTGTGCCTATTATAGGATTTTATACCTGATGAGTTAATAGGATTTAATTCCATTAGCTTCAGAGACAAGAGACACACCACAACAGTCAAAATTGATAAAAGAAAAAAATCAAGCAAAAGCATGCTAACAGAGTATTGACCAGCCAGTATTTTTTTAGCAGCAGAAAAACAGTGCAGTGCTGCACTTGTCTACTCAACAGACCAATGGAGCTTAGTGTTGCTTAACTCGTAGTTCAGTGATTACGGGTGTGAACCAGTCAGTGGTGTCCTAACTTGAATCTGCACTGTCTGTGGATGGTCATGATTAGGCACAAACCCCTCATGGCAGCAGAAACACCCTTCTGCCAGGAGAACTCTCTTCTGCTGGCTGATCTCAATAGCCTATCAACACAACAACCTGCCAGCACAATGGCTCCCTTGCAAAAATTGGAACAAGGACAGAGAACAAAGGGGGAGGGGGGAAGTTACACCAGTTTGAAACCTCCTCCAACCAAGGGACATAACCACAACACAAGCAAATGCTGTGACAGAGCAAGGGTATTTCTCATCTTATTAAACCGGAAAGGGGATGGATTTAAATTCCTTCAGGGGACCTGATGTTGGCTTAGCTGATCTTAGCCACTGTGACCAGCTCGGCTTGTAGTGTTAGGTTGTAATCCAGTTCCTAACTATCAAGAAGCAACTTTCATTGAACTAAACATGTCTTACTTCTGAGTAGGTATGTATAAGGTTGAATTGTAAGCCTTTAACATTTTTAAAATTTATAATGCAATGGTTTACCTCATGCTGAAATTTAAGAGGCAACACATGGTAGTAAACTTTCAGCAGAACATTTAAGATAACACAAAGAAGTAACAATGCATTCAACTTTTAAAATAACCTTGCCAATGTGATCATGTGTGTGCTGTGTATGGCATTCTACATTAATAACTCTAGAAGAACTTTTATAATCTCCCCATAGTTTTCCTATACATGAATACTGAGGTACAGATTGTTCTGTAAGCATGCAAACATCCCAGCTTACAAACACAATGTCCAGTGGATGACACGTAGTTGTTTGTTCTCAAAAAATGGAGAGGAGCTAAATGCACGTTTTAGTCTATTTAGGTGTGACAGTTACATTATACACCCACCTAATTTAAGCGGTAGCTTCTGAACAAAGCCTTGAATGCCATAGTGTGGGTTTGTAAAGCCTAAAGAAAAAAAAAGAGGGGAGAAGAAAAGAAAGAGAAGAAATCATACAGAATTCTGTGTCTCCTCAAAAGTACTGTTATGAGAAAAACTCAGAGGTGTGTGTGTGCTTTTCTGTTTCGCCAGCTCCTACACTCTAGGACCTGGACAACCTGGACCTGGTTGGCATATTGTGGCCCTCCAGATGTTGTTTTAGATGGAGCAGACACACTTCCAGCCCAGACACACAACTTCTCAGGAGCCTGGACTCTTTGTTATGTAAATGTCTTTGAATAAGATCTCAGTGCTCCATCTATACTGCTATAGAACACCTGGCAGATCATCAAGCTGTTTAAGCTCATCTATCTATCTATCTATCTATCTATCTATCTATCTATCTATCTATCTATCTATCTATCTATCTATCTATCTATCTATCTATCTATCTATCTATCTATCTATCTATCTATCTATCTATCTATCTATCTATCTATCTATCTATCTATCTATCTGAAGATCTTTTAAATGAGCCTCCTCCATTTATCCTTCTACCAACCTCCTTTTGACTACTGAGCTCATGGCTTTATGCAGGTCACTGAAAGGCAGCAGAACATTACAAAAAGCAAGGGCATTAAATGTTGCCTTGATTTCTTCCTTCCCTGTGACTAATTAGGTTAATGGCAAACAGTTACGGAAATCGAAGACCTTCTGCAGCGGCACAGTTGGGCAGACGACAATGGGAGGGAAGCTATGACTGCAGCAGCCTGCATACCTCATCCATGTCTCCACCCACATCATTTGCAATTGATTGGAAGCCTTGGTTTTGGTTAAGTTTGCAAGGAAGCAAAAAGAAGGAAGAGGAGGAGGAGGAGGAGGAGGAGAAACTAAATGAAGCAGTCAGAGTTTTCCAGCATTTGTGCCCAGCTTTCAGGTAGGAAAAGAGAAACAGATAATAGTCTGTAAAAAGAATCAAAGGAGAAAGAGAACATGTCCCTTCCCATCCCTAGACAATTTGCTTGTTCGTTCATTGCTGTCAAGTGGGAAACAATTTATATCAACTTCAACAGAACTTTCAAGGTAAGTGAGATGTTTAAGGAGTGAGTTTCCAAGACTGAAAAGGGATTTGAATCCTGTTCTGCAGAGTCCTAGTCCATCACTCTATCCACTACACCACACTGGGAATCTCTAGACAATTTGGATGGCTATATTTATATGGTACATGAAAACCAACAATTACATCCATGCCACTGTTTTTCAGAAGTTGATGGTTTTTCACCACATGTGCAACGTGCAGAAGCTACCTTTATTGTGAAGTGCAGTAGAAGAAATGTAAGAGGGGCTTCTTTGTTTCCCTCTTGCTGTGTGCTTTTTCTGGTTTTAATTGCAAAGCTACCAGCACAAATATAAAGTGGAACAGGAATACCAGAAATCAAGATGCTGCTCAAAAAAATAAAAGTAAAGAGTTCCTTTTCAGTGGAAGACTGGAGAAGAGATTAATACTCATTTCTGAATTGTCCCTTTGCAAATAACCTCCCCAGAAAATCAGATTTTATATGTAAGGTCAATTACTATTTCACCTTAAAGTTTTAACCCACACAAAGTTCTGAGATTTGTATTTTGGTAGGGATATTACCCCTTCATGGATTGCTGCCTTGTTGTGGTGAAGGGGCTTGAGTAATTCAGAGAAGCTATGGGCTATGCTGTGCAGGGACATCAAAGATAGACAGGTCATAGTGGAGAGTTCTGATGAAATGTGATCCACCTGGAGCAGGAACTGGCAAGCCACTCCAGCATCTTTGCCAAGAAAACTCCATGGACAGAAACAAAGGGCTAAAAGATATGACGCTGGAAGATGGGGTCGTAAACCGTCCAATATGCTATTGAGGAAGAGTGGAGGACAAGTGAAAGTAGCTCCAGAGCTAATGAAGTGGCTGGGCCAAAGCCAAAAGGATGCTCAGCTGTGGATGTGCCTGGAAGTGAAAGGAAAGTCTGATGCTGCAAAGAAGAATACTGTGGACAAGAATCCCATAGAAGAAATGGAGTAGCCATCGTAGTCAACAAAAGAGTGGGAAAAGCTGTACTTGGGATACAATCTCAAAAATGATAGAATGATTTCAATACAAATCCAAGGCAGACCTTTCAACATCACAGTAATCCAAGTTTATGCACCAACCATCGATGCTGAAGAGCCTGAAATTGACCATTTCTATGAATACTTACAACACCTTCTAGAACTGACACCAACTAGATTTGGTAGACAGAGTGCCTGAAGAACTATGGATGGAGGCTCATAACGTGGTACAGGAAGCAGCAACAAAAACTATCCCAAAGGAAAGGAAATGCAAGAAAGCAAACTGGCTGTCCAACGAGGTCTTACAAATAGCAGAGAAGAGAAGGGAAACAAAATGCAAGGGAGATAGGGAATGCTACAGAAAATTGAATGCAGACTTCTAAACAATATTAAGCTGCCCAGAGTGGCCTGGCTGTCAGATGGCACGGAGTAGAAATCTAATTAATTAATTAATTAATTAATTAATTAATTAATTAATTAATTAATTAATTAATTAATTAATTAATTAATTAATTAATTAATTCTATTGCCTTTTTGTTCACGAATTCTTAGTGAACTTAGCATCTTTAAACAATAGCACATTGTGGTACATGGAGGCAGTGACAGATTTTACTTTCTTGGGCTCCATGATCACTGCAGATGGTGACAGCAGCCACAAAATTAAAAGACGCCTGCTTCTTGGGAGGAAAGCAATGACAAACCTGGACAGCATCTTAAAAAGCAGCGACATCACCTTGCCAACAAAGGTACAGGTCCTTGTTGTCATTTTCATCATTGTGTATACTAACCAGTAATTTCAGTTCACCAAGTGCTAGTCCTCATGTAAGCAAAACAGAAGGCATCAGCAACCCTGATGTATGCCAAATATATAGAGACTTTAAGATTCCAGAATAACCGAGGAAACACTGGGCTTTCCCAATGAGAATGGAAAGTACTGACTATTGGTGACAGGAGAATGGAGAATCAGAAGGGTAGAGAACCCAAATGGAGTGGCTGAAATCTTTGTTTAGTAATACTCCACATTGCAACATTTATTTTGCAAGTCCCACCTTATTTATTTTTAAAGTAGTTTAAAATCACTGGAGTAGCTATGCCCAAAATAAAAATTTCAGGATAAGCTTTTCAAAGTCAGTTATCCAAATTTTAACAACGTACTGAGGACATAGAGTTAGAATGATGAGATGAAAATGACAGGCATTAAAGGTACAGGAACCATGTTCTCTTTTCATGAGTCACCCTACCCTAGGTCACAGATTTACTCATGCTACATCCCACCCCACAGAATTGCCCCTTTCCAGTCAAGTAACATCTAAATGGAAGAACCACAAGGACTAGTGTCTAGAGTTGTTTTGCTAGCACATGTGTTGTCTTCCCAACACTCAACAATGGCTATCTGGGAAGAAACGTTGTTGTTTAGTAATTCAGTCATGTCCAACTCTTTGTGACCCCATGGACCAGAGCACGCCAGGCCCTCCTGTCTTCCACTGCCTCCCGGAGTTTGGTTAAATTCATGTTGGTAGCTTTGATGACACCGTCCACCCATCTCGTCCTCTGTCGTCCCTTTCTCCTCTTGCCCTCACACTTTCCCAACATCAACGTCTTTTCCAGTGAGTCCTCTCTTCTCACGAAATTGCCAAAGTATTGGAGCCTCAGCTTCAGGATCTGTCCTTCCAGTGAGAAACAACATAAGGCACACCGGTGCATTTAAAATACAAATAGATCCCCACTATTTGTTTTTATGCTCAAAGAGACAAGTTGACCAAGTCTGCCATGACTGTAGCTGCAAGATTTGTTTTTGGACTGCAGCTCTGGCAACAAGTTTGATCATCATGACCAAGAGAAAATACAACGTCTCTGCCAAAATAGGCCCAAGAAATACTCTTTATAGAAATGTATACCTAAGGGCTTACAAAAATAAAAAATAAAAATAGTGGAGCTGTGGAACAGAGTCCTCCCCGACCATCACAGACTCTTTAATTTTTACTTCATCAAAGCTGATTGCTGTGTGGTCTGGAAACGAGCTACAAATACGATACATGTGAAAGAGTTAAACACACACCCCTATTTGACCCTATGGATTGTGGTCACAGCAGATAATACATCCTGTCGTTTTGTTCTGAACCAAGCATAACCCATGCTGTTTTCACAGCCTGCACTGAAAAGAAACCTGGGATGCCTGCACCATCCCTTTGCCTTTGTGTTCCTTGAACACAGTTAGCTTGCAGCATAACCAGGGTGGACAGGCTGAACTCAGAAGGTGCAGGCACTTCAGGCTTGCCCAGGAAGAGAGAAGCAGCCCCAGAGGGGTTGGAAAACCCTGCAGAGTTTGCTGGCCTAGAGGCTTGCCTTGAACTGTTAGCAGGACTGAAGTGTGGAGGAAAGAAGACTCTGCCTTCTTCAAAGAGAATGCGAATATCAGGTCCATGGGAGCCAACTGTGTTGTAAGTCCTTTCATTTAGGCGATTGCTTTGCAGTACGATGAATCCTGTGATTGCGGAAGATATTTGTGCTTGCTTGCAATAAAAAAGAATGGGTTTGTTGCCATAGCAATAACAATCAGGTTGTTACCAATACTGAGAGTTATCACCATGACTTAAACCCTTTGATTATACTTTACAATATAGTATTAACTGAAGAAATGTTACATTTCATCTTTCTTACCCTTTTTCCTAATTAATGCAAATCAGGACTGGGGTAATGCATCCACAGGCAAGGATACAGGCTGGCTGGTAGGGGACACAACCAGGCTTTTACAAGTGGCAAATTCCCATCCACTTACCCCTCTGTCATGAGATGTACCCTACCAGCAGTTCCTCAACGGGTGAGTCTATCTGGAGCACAGACTGTTATGTAATGTTGGCAAGCAGTTAGCTTTATAGTTGTTTATTTTAAAAAATATGTGTGGCACCCACCCAGGTCATGAATATTAATGTGCTACGTATCCACGTGGACCAATGAGAGTGCTGCAGAGGCGGAGTCACAAGATATAAGAATCTCTGCAGGAGAAGGAGGAGTTTAGATTGAGAGTTGGAGTTTGGGAGTTTGGAGTAGAGAGAATTTGGGAAGTTAGTAGAGAACAGAAAGGAATGTTGTTTTAGTTGAGGGTTAACAACACTGACTGAACTTTTATTTCCTGTAACTATAAACAATTTCTATTTGGTTCTTTTTTAAATGACACATTGCCTGGAGCTTTGTGATTAATAATAAAAAATGTTGATGTAATCAACTGGTGGCAGCGACACGACACGTAGTTTGTGCCCTGGGATTGGGGAAACAACCAAGGGATAGGCAGGAACGTGACGATAAGTTTCCCTTTCTTCTGTTTCTATTTCCCATCTACTAATAACAAACTTGTTATTTTAGTATCTTTCTTTATGTAGCTGGAAATGGGACCATCAGTGAACAAATGCTGGTTTGACCTACAAAGCCCTATACGATTCGGGGAGGCCTTTTTCTCTGACTCACCACCCTCAGAGACACACCTGGTGAGGACATCAGAGAGGGCCTTCTCTTTGGCTGCTCCCAGGTTGTGGAACTCCCTCCCACAAGAGGTGGGGCTGGCCGCCTCCCTGCTCTTCTTCAGCTGGCAGGCAAAGGCCTTTCTCTTTAGGCAGGCTTTTAGTAAACAACAAGTTGAGAAGGACAATATTTTAAATGGAGGGATGTTATACCTTTTAAAATACGGTTTAAAACATTATTTCTCCAACAACTTGAATGTATAATTGTTTTTAATTCTACAGCTTACTGCGTTTTTAATTAACAATAGTTGCTTTTTGTATACTTTGTAAACTGCCATGGGTTCCTTTATTGAGAGAAAGGTGAGATATAAATAAAAGGAATGAGTGAATTGCTACGTGAGTATCTATCAGCATGCTTAGCAAGCCTAAGGATTTGCAGAAGTACAAAGCCATATTTGGAAAAAAGAAAAGCTTAGCAAAATAGCACAAAGTAGAGGAGTAAAATGCTGCTGGTTGAGGAGCAGGTGGAAAATTGAGAGAGGGCAGGAAGTGTAATAGAATGTCTAGATTACAAGTCTCACATGTGTATGTGTATTGTTTGCCAGTTCCCAAAAGCCCATCATCATACAGTGGGGTCTTGACCTACGGAATTAATCCGTATTGGAATGGGGTCTGTAGGTCGAAAAGTCTGCAGTTCGAAAATGCATTTCCCATAGGAATGCATTGAAAACCAATTAATCCGTAACCCGCCCAAGAAACACCCCCCACAAAATTAAAATATATTTTTTTAAAAAAATTAACCTTACCTTTTTGAAGCCTTCCAGGGGTCCCCCGCCACTGCCATTGCTGCTGCCGGAGGCCTCTCAGAGCTCCCCCACTGCCACCATCACCGCTGCCGGAGGACTCTGAGGGCTTTGGCACCGCTGCCAGAGGCCTCTCGGAGGTCCCCCACTCCCGCCGACGCAGGCTTTCCCAGGGTGGACCGGGCCTGAGATGCCTCCCATGGCGGCAGAGAAGCCCTGGAAGGCATCCGGAGGCATGACTTGCAGCCTACGGACTGGGAGAGGGAGGTGAGGAAAGCGCCAAATGGCGCTTTCCCCGCCTCCCCTTTCTGGTCCATAGGTCAATTCTCCGGCCACAAGTCGATGGGAAATGTTGCGGGTTAAACTGCAAAGCCTCTGGGCTGCAAGGTCAAAAGATCTGCAGTTCGAATCCACGCAATGGAGTGAGCTCCTGTTGCTTGTCCCACCTCCTGCCAACCTAGCAGTTTGAAAGCATATAAAAATGCAAGTAGATAAATAGGTACCACCATGGTGGGAAGGTAACAACGTTCCGTGTCTAGTCGCGCTGGCCACATGACCACGGAAATTGTCTATGGACAAACGCTAGCTGTACAGCTTGGAAACGGGGATGAGTACTGCCCCCTAGAGTCGGACATGACTGGACAATTTGTCAAGGGGAACCTTTACCTTTACCATTACCTAAAGCCTCCCTGTTTGACTCTGTATAGCCCAAGTGTTTTTCTATCAACATCCTCAGGGTAACACATTACTTTATTACATATTAGTTGCACTTATAGCCCAACTTTTTTCCAGTGACCTCAAGGTGGTGTCCATGGCTCTCCTCCTCCTCATTTTATGTTTACGACAACCCACTCAGGCTGAGGGACTCTGACCATCCTAAGGTCAACTGATGAGTTTCATGGGTGAATGAGGATTTGAACCCAAGTCTCCTCTTAGTCCAAAACTCTAACCACTTTCCATTACACATGAGATGGAAAAGAGAACGGCCATTTCAAGTCAGAAACCACTGCCTTCCACACCTGGTGAAACAAAAATAAAAAATAAAGAAGACAGAAAGCTTGTGGCACCTTCAAGACTCACTGCTAAATTTTCATATGAGCTTTTGTGGACAAGTCCACTTTCTCAGATCACACATGTGTTCCGCATATCATGCATTCACCATTGGCCTCATACTGTGCATTAGCACAGCAATTTGTGATTACTTTTAATGCATCTTCCTGTCTCATCTTTCCCTTTATTTATTCAAAGAACATAATTTTCACATACATTTAAACAAAAGGGAATCAGACTCTAGTAGGATAAAGCTTCCTTATAGTCAGTTCTTTTTCTCTCTCTCTCTTTAGTTTTGAAGCACAGAGTGGAGAGGGGGAGAGAGTTTTAGTTGTTTCTTTAACTGGATGACAGATTTTGTTCTAATTAATCTAGAGCACTGTGTATAGAAACGACTGCAAAATCAAACATGTCTATTAGCAGAAAAGCAGTGATTACTGCTTGGCGTTCAGCCAGTGACTCTACATAAGCAATGAATTGATGCCGGAAACGTCTCCGTGCCATATGGGTTCTGCTGCAGCAATGAACTGGATCCAACGCAAGGTTAAGATGTGTCAGATTTAACTGGGGTTTAATTGATACTGGTGAAGAAGCTCTAAATAAAGAAACAGTGTGTGTGCTATTAGAAACAGGCTGTGTGTTAGCCTCTCTCCCTTAGTTTGTCAGCAGCAAAACATTCACTCAAACATCTGAAGGCGTTTCCAAACTCTTAACTTCTTTAAATTCAGTTTAGTCAAAGAAAAAAACAAACATATTCTTCAGGTTTACAAGTTTGCCAGAATTTAATTGGCACTGAGTGAGAACTCTGATTCATGCTAATAGGTTTTGTGCACATATGATTAATCTCTATATGGAGATTCCAACCATTTTGCCAAAAATAATAAAATCAATCAGACAAACAAAAAATACATGGTGCTGCTAGGCAAGACCAATGTATTCCACATAGTTCAGCACTTTGCTTCTAGTAGACAGGAAGGTATGTCTAGAACTTCACAAATCATCTATCACAGAGCTTGGGGGTGTACATTTTTTAGACAACAACTCCCAGAATTCCTAACTAGCTTGACTATTGAATGCCATAAACCCATTGCTGCAGAATTCCTATTGATGTATTGCTATAGGAAAGGACCGGATGGGCTATTTATGCCCATGTATGTGAGTTTTCACTAGCCCAGTGGAAGGGATTGACCTGTGGTTTTTTTTTCCATTCACCAGTCTTTTTGCCACATGACAATTTCATTTGCCATAATTTATTTTATACTTGCCACTGTTGGCTCCCAAAAGCTGCTGCTGTGACATTGCCAGTGTAATCGCCAAACCAAATTATCTATGACCAGCATAGAAAACTAATTGCAGATGGGGGGAAATGCTATCTTCAGTATGCCCCCTGCAGTGTAATGTTTGCATTCCCCCCCTTGAATAACAGATTCTCTTTCTACCTCTTTGTAACATATTTGAAAACAGCATTTGAAACTTTGCTCAGGCAAAGTGGCATGCATGGGAGACTCCTGCTGGAGAAAAAGTAGTTTCAATCTCTCTTGGGCTTGAAGAATGAGATTTACTTTTATATTCCACAAGGGAGGTAGGTGGAACCATTGCATTTTGATATATAATTCGGAACTGAATTATTGACACCCTGACAGGGTTAACCCTTCAAGGAAAGTGAGATATTTAAGGTGTGGTTTTCCCAGTCCCATTCCCCCAGCAAGTTTCCATAGCCAAGTGGAGGTTCAAATCCTGTTCTCGAGTCCTAATCCATCACTCTCTCCACTACACAACACTGAAAATCCATAAGTTACAGCCACCATATAGTGTGTGTATGTTTATTATGCCATGCTGCTGTGGGGATATCTGTTTAGGCTTTTTCCTAGCTGCCATTGCAAAACCTTGTGGGATTCATTCCTTGTGACAGCAAATTCAAGTGATGAACGCTGACAGGACTGCAGCCAAAACAGTCACTGAAACACAGAAGAGAGATAGCCAACATGTTCGGAGCAAACGTGACCAGAAGTACAACCAATCATTTTTTTAAAATGACCATCCTCCACCAAACACACACACACACACACACACACACACACACACACACACACACACACACACACACACACACACACAAACCCAGGACCAACCATGCTTATAAACTGCAGAACATTTAACTTTGCTTGAGAGAGAACACGAGAAAAGCAAAACAAAAAGTATGCTGCTGAAAGCATCCTGCTTATATACCGCCCCATAGTGCTTCAAGCACTCTCTGGGCAGTTTACAAGTTAATCATGCAGGCTACACATTGCCCCCCCCCCAGCAAGCTGGGTACTCATTTTACTGACCTCGGAAGGATAGAAGGCTGAGTCAACCTTGAGCCGGCTACCTGGGATTGAACCTCAGGTCGTGAGCACAATTTTAACTGCAATACAGCCATTTAACCACTGCGCCACAAGGCTCTTCAGAAGAGCAATGTAATTTATACAATAGCCATGATTCTGCATACAAAGTTATTCCAGATGTTGACAGATAGCTCAGTGACTTAGGTATCTGGCTGCAGATCCAGAGGTTGGGAGTTTGATTCTGCATTGTGTGTCCCAGAAGAGCCAGCCCGTGTGGCCATGGGCAAGTTACACAGTCCCACAATGCCCCCAGAAGAAGGGAATGGTAAACCACTTCTGAGTATTCTCTGCCTAGAAAACTCTGAAAAGGGTCACCATATGTGAGAATCAACTTGATGGTACACAATTATTATGAATAATCATTTTCTAATCATTCCTCTCATGTGGTGGGTTCCTGCATCTCTAATGCCATACAATGGGATGGTTTCCGGTGCTTTCTGGTATGATCCTGAGACCCTTTTGTAAGTATTGTAGCAGTACCTCTGTCCCCTATAACAACTGCTACATATATTAAAGCAGCACCAGTACCAAGTTTTAAGATTAAGGGCTCTGAGTAAGTCCATCCTCTATCATTATTGCCTATTCATTTGCCCTCTTCAACTGAGCCCAGTCCACTGAAATTCCAAGAGGAAGTTTAAAATGCAGATGGAGAATACCACCATCACCACACCCTTGTCACTGCATATCTGCCCAGGAAAGGTACGTGAACAGATAGATGGTGTTGGCAACGCAGAAGAGCAGCAGACAGGAATATGACAGAGAGGGTCAGTAGTGGGACCCTTCAAAGGGCGTTAACTCCTATAGAAGCTGGTCCATATTGCCAGCCTTGACATTTTGCGGGGACTATTTTTTCTAATGTGCCTTGTACTCATTGATGCTCTTTGACCATTGGACACAGAGGCCAAGTGGCTGGGTTATTACCAATATTGTTTTTAAGTATTATTTATTTGTAATAATGTATATCCTTCCCTTCGTAGATCAAAGAGTCATATGCTGAAAACAATGGCTAAAATCCTGTTGCTTAGTATAGTAAGTTGTAACTAGAGTAGGCCTGTTGAATCAATGGAACTTACAGAGAAAATACCTCACCAAATCCCCACTGATTCAATGGACCTACTCTAGTTATTTTACTACACTAAGCAACAGCACACAGCACACTGTGACTGAAGTATCTGAAAGAGCTCCCAAATGCCTGTTTTAATCATCATCATCATCATGGAACTTTAATTCCCCTCTTAAATGCAAGGCGCAGAAATCTCCTGGGAGGGTATTTCAATGGCTACAGAAATATCTTTCTTATATTTTATGTTGTCACCCCTTATAGCTAAAGGAGCTGCAAAAGGGCTTCAATGTAACATGTCCATTTTGGAAGAGATTATAAGCAAGGAACTTGTCCTTCAGTCAACCTCATCTCAAGACATTTTCACATCAACACCATTTGGAACACACCATTTTAATACAACCTCCAACTTGGCAGATGGTCAAGGTCACTAACAATCTGAAACTCACTGGATAGTTATCCAGCCATAAAAAAAGAAAGTCATGACAGCTCTTTCACCTTCACATCATTGCCAGTCTTATGCAAAGAAAAACCTAATGTCCACCCATGTCTAGTCCCACTGAAACATGCAGGACTAGACATCATTTGAGATAGGACTGAGGTTATTATGGTAACCATGAAATTCAAGCCCACTCCTCACAGAGACCAATGTGAATATTGAAGCTAGTCAAGATCACAGTCGTCAGAGACACTGATGCCCTATCTGCATGTCTGTTTTTAAAAACACCCACTATAAAGCTGGAGTAGCATACAACAGTAAATATTACGAAACAGGCCACACACAAAAGGAGAAAGATGCAGCTTGCATCCAAAACAAGGTATAAAAAAGTTAAGTACTGCTCACTTCAATCATTAGTTCTATTATTCAGGGAGTTTCAAAAGGCTATTCCACAGTTTGCAACAAAGAGGATGCCCATCTTCCCCCTTTGGATTGAGTGTCTGTTTCACAAAACAGTTTTAGAAGCATTAATAAAACCATACAATGCCTAGGTACCTAGGACACCTTGTCTATATGAGACTTGAGTTCTTACACTCATGGAAAAGGGGGATTAGAAGGAGCACATTAATAAGTGTCGGTTCAAATCCTTTTGGGAGTGGACCAGCTGCACAGCAGAAATGATGTCAGGGCAGATTGCCACCAATTAAATATGTTCTTTTTCAATTTCATTGAACTGCACACACTTTGAAATCGAAAAAGGAAGTCCTTAATCAGCAGCATTCTATTGACGATGATGACATCATTCCCATTGCATTCGGAGACCTGATGGTAATAAATTTACGATTAAGTCTACATCTTCCATTGCCTCTAGTCCTTTTACTGTATGTTACAAAAAACATTATTAATGTGTTCCATGATAAAAATGTGACCCATTATGTTATTATGTTTTCAATTTCCCTCAAAATAAAAATCCAAAATATTCTTATTAATTAACAAGATCCGAATATAAAGTAAATATTTGCCCCTGTGCCCTCCCATCTCCATCACTGTAACTTTTGCGTAGATTTTATTCAACCTTTCTGGAGTCTGTATCATCTACACATTGTAACCAGTCTCTTTTAAGTTCTGACACAATGTAATGCAAGGTATATTTTTCAAATCCACTTCTAATTATCTATAGCTATATCTTTCTGGACAACTAATTCCTGCTTAATCTGATAGTTATTAAAGACTTGTTCCCATTTTCCTAATAGTTTGCATAAATAACTCAGTATGCTTTTTTCTTCTTCTTCTATAAAGCAATTGCTCAAATTCTGTATTGGCTCTGAAGGAACCATACTTCTGATCTGCTGACAAAGAGCACCCTGCTGACTTCCAGAAGGCAGATTGCACAGCACGACACATGGTGGAGCAACAGAATCTTTCACCTATCCCAGCCACCATGTCTCGGTGGGTACACTCAAAGGACAGAGATTGCTGAAGAGAACTCTCAAGTAAAAAGATATTATTTGGATAGATTGATTCAATCTCAAATTAAGCTTGCAGGAAATCTAGCCGAACAATTCAAGGAAAGAGTAGCTCTTTCTCTACCCAGACACATGTCTGTAGCTAGTCAGCAAGCAGACGTACAGCCCATCATCATCATCATCATCATCATCATCATCATCATCATCATCATCATCATCATCATCATCATGACGACAACGATGATGATGATGATGATGATGATGATGATGATGATGATGATGATGATGATGATGATAATAATAATAATAATAATAATAATAATAATAATAATAATAATAATAATAATAATAATAATAATAATAATAATAATAATAATAATAATAATAATAATAATAATAATAGGCTCTTGTGTACCATCCGTAAAATTGAGAGTTTGTATTAAACACTGATAGATGATTGCCAAAATTCTCCTGCATGGTTACAAAGAAGACCTAATGTTTGGAGGCAAATTGCCTCAAGTTAAGAAATCTTTGTAGACATTGTCTGTTGCATAATGTGAATTCTCACCAGCTAAATTCTATAGGTGATCCCAACCTGGAGAAAATCATGTTCTCTCTGTTGCCATGTAGATTTCAAAGAGGGGTGTGTCGGGGGGGGGAGCTAACCCTGAAATTCACTTGGCTAAATACAGAGGAATTCAAACTCATATGTTTATGAGGGAAACATGCAAAGCCCCCCAGGCTTGGATGGTGTAATCTGCCAGTTTCTCCTGCCTTCCAGGAAATTTTTTAAAAAATCTTTCTGTTCCAAATGTGGAGCAAATTGAAAATGTAGCTAAATGCTTGACAAAAACAATCTGAAGCAATACATTATTCTTATTTTTCACCCAATTATATCCCCTGAATGAAGGGGGAAAAATCTTCAGCATTGTACCTCAAGGAAGAAGAAATACAGTAGTCAGTGCTTTTCATAAGAGAAAAGAGAGGTGTGAGTTCTTTTTCCTAACAAAATGCATGTACAGAAGTATTTTTAAAATTTAAACATACTTCTGCCTAGGCATAAGCATTTTTATTAAGAAACCATTAGACTGCCTTGCAGTCTTGCTGCTAAAATAGAAAGTTACTGTGCTGATATAAAAGATATATAATTACAGTGAGAGCTACAAGGCCAAGGAATTGGAAAGCTTATTAACCAAGTATCCTGGTTTTGTTGTTAAACTACTGTACTTCAGTCTTCTTAACTACTTCAGTCCCGTGCTTTTATTAGCTCTCTCTATTATTTAAGTAGCAAGAACACCTTAAAATGGGCATTCCTTCAGTAATTGCTGTTCTGCTGTTTCCTGAGTTTGTACCATTAAAGTCAATGTTTGCAGCCAGTGGTTTAGATTTACTTTCTCTCCTCATCTAGTAGCAATCTTCACCTCAGCCTCACATCATTGCTTCTTTCCCCTGATATTCTGTACCTTATTGTATGGCCATACATTGACCTACAATTTTTGAGAATATGCTTAACTAGGGAAACTTTTATTTTATTTTATTGCATTCTGCATTTGTTTCGCTACAATTCTCTGCAGTTTTCATCAGTACTCAGTGCTTTGGGGTTTTCGTAAACTTACAGGTATTTTGTTTTGGGTGTTTCTTGCTTTTGTATATCCTCATTAGGCTGTGTTTTTATTAGTGACACCAACATTATCACTGCTACTGCTGTCAGAGATGAAATACAGTAAAATTAATTTTTCTGTTATTATTTTAGCCCAGTTCTTCAGAGTATGTTAGTCAGAATGGCTGCAATAATTATTTCAGATAGGAAAGCTGATTTTTCTTTTCAATCAGAATTTTTTTAAATCATAGGATCAGTAAAGAGAAAATATTCAACAAAAACAACAACACTAGGGACACAATACTAGAAAAACAGAAAATCAGCATGACAAGAACAATGGGGCCTCTTTATTTGTTGATTTATTTAAGCATTTTTGTGAGAATAGCAGTATATTAATAGCATAGGCATCCTTCAGTCTCAAGAGACTATGGTAACATGCTCTGATTCGAGGAGTGTCCTCTCCAGAGCATGAAGCCTGGGTAAAGTAATATGGAGGATAGGCTGTTACCCAAGCAGCAAATCCCCCCTCTCCACGTTGCTGAAATGGTCCAATGGAAAGGCAAGAGCCAATACAACTGGTTCCAGCAACGTTGCAGGAGTTGGCAGAATGACACGAACTGCCTCCAGGACTCCAGCTCCAGATTTTGCCTCTAGGTTAACTCCTGAAGCCTTTTCCATGAGTGGATATAGCCACAAGGCAGTGGAGGTTTGAAATCAGAGTTTTCCTTCTCCTAGTATATTAATAGCAGTGTAGCATTTAGATTTATACCTTGTCTTTGTCCCAGAAAATACATGTGTCTATATCTGACTTCAGTTTAAAAAAAAAAAAGCTCTTGTCTGCCTCCATGCAGAATGTTTTACCTTATATACCAAGCCAGTCTAGTCCTTAACAACCGAACAACCGACTTGGTCATCATAGATGACTAGTAATTCCTCACTGGTTAGTACATAGAATTCTGTGCAGGAAAGTGAGTAAGCTTGCAGCTGAGAAATACTTGTGCAGACTGCACACACATACATGTATACAGAGGCCAACACATGTACCCCCTAGAAGACCCAGCCAAATTTTATGTATCCAAAAATGCCAAAGGAATTATTTACTAGTGTAGTGTTAATGCACCTTCCTTGGAAACCAGCAGCTCAATTTTCCTTCTTGCTGTCCTTTCAAAGAACTAATATGTCTGAGGGAGAAGAGATTGCCACGTTATTGCCAATCCTGTAATACATAGCCTTGTACACTGGAAATCAGTATGGAACACTGCACTCCTGTAACTTTTTACAGCCTTTAAATTGCCCGTCTTCTGACTACATTTCTTCAAACAATATTGCCATCTGAGTGATATCAATCAAACCATACTGCCCTTTGATGTCAGGACTCACAGAGTCAGCCCACTTGACTGAATTCTGATTACCTCTGTATTGAGAGGAAAATAAATGTGATTTGAAAAAGAGATCCTAGCCAGGAGTTGTGAGTATTTAATGAAAGCCGTGCTGATTGGGAGCAGAATAATGCCTAAAATATTATATTGGGAAATGTAGGTATTTCTATAGGGAAGTTTCTTTGTCAGGTGATGTATTATGAGGCTCTTCTTGAATCTCTGCAGCTTCTAGCCACAGAACATCAAGGCGATAATAAAAGTGAAGCAATTTAACTTCTGGTTTCAGTTTTGATCTGATAGGAGTTGAACCAGCTTATAAATCTTCAACATGCTACTGGTTCTCCTGGGGAAGAGCACAACTCACTATACACCCTTTACAATACTTGCCTACCATACTGTGATA
Source organism: Pogona vitticeps (assembly GCF_051106095.1). Taxonomy (NCBI): domain Eukaryota; kingdom Metazoa; phylum Chordata; class Lepidosauria; order Squamata; family Agamidae; genus Pogona; species Pogona vitticeps. The sequence goes on from NC_135786.1 coordinate 95,074,365, forward strand.
TCTTAGATTTAATCACTCACATAATTTCCTTGAAGTGGGGCTTTTTTTTCCTCCTTTTTTTTCTTTTCGGATATGTGGCCCAAAGATAGGCACCCTGATCCCAAACCCAAACCCAAACCAACAGGCCTCTTAATTAAAAGTAATATGGGCTAGGATATGAGCCATCAGGCATCAGAAATATTGGTGATGCCAACTAAGGAGCTGTTGTTGCTGATGATGCTGATGCTGTTTGTTAGACATACACTTAGATGAAGGAAGAAGATCATTCACTTTGTTATTGTAAGAATATTATATTATTATGAGAAGAGAAAAGTTGAAAAGATATACAACAACAAAAACAACAACATTTTATAATATCAATATGCTGATGACACCCAGCTCTACATCTCCTTTTCACCAACTGCAGGTGATGCCATCCTGTCCCTCCAGTGCTGCCTGGGAGCCGAACAGCAATGGATGCAGGAGAATGGGCTGAGGCTGAACCCGGACAAGACGGAAGTTCTGAGGGTGGGTGGCCCTGTGGATGGTGGTTTGGGAAACTCCCTCATGTTTGGGGGGGGGGAGGCCCTGGCCACGAAGAGTGGGGCCCGCAGCCTAGGGGTACACCTGGACCCAACGCTCACCATGGAAACGCAGCTGGCGTCGGTAGTCCGCACCGCCTTTTTACACCTTTGGCAGATTGCCCGGCTGCGACCTTACCTAGACACAGGGGCACTCACTACCTTAGTACATGTGCTTGTAATCTCTAGATTAGACTACTGTAACCCGCTCTACTTGGGCTCCCTTTGAAGCTGATGTGGAAACTTCAGGTGGTGCAGAATGCGGCGGCCAGACTCCTTACTGGAGTGAGAAAATCCCAACATATCTCTCCTACTCTGGCCATGCTGCACTGGCTGCCCATCCATTTCTGCATTGAATTCAAAGTGTTAATGCTTACATATAAGGCCCTAAACTGTTTAGGACCCCGATACTTGGCGGAATGCCTGATCCCACCTAGATCTACTCGGATCACCCACATGAGCCAGGAGGTGAGGCTGAGGAGCACAACGCTGAGGGAGGCCCGGAAGGAAAGGACACAAAACCGGGCCTTTTAAGAGTCAACTAAAAACATGGTTGCATGTTCAGGCCTTCCCGTCTGTCAATATTTAATTCTTTCTTTCATTTTTCTTTCATTTATTATTTGTTTTATTATTGTATGTGTTATAGACTGTTCGTAAAATTCTTATGTTTTATCGTATACACCTTATTGGAAGTCGCCCAGAGTGGTCGACCAGACCAGATAGGCGGGATATAAATCAAATAAATAAATAAATAAATAAATAAATAAATAAATAAATAAATAAATAAATAAATAAATAAATAAATAAATAAACAAATAAATAAATAAATAAATAAATAAATAAATAAATAAATAAATAAAAAATTTAGGTCAGTTCAAGTTTCTGGACTGCCTATTTAAAATCTAGGTTCAACAATAGAGTTGGTGCTAATCACAATTCTTGGCCCACTTGTCTAGGCCGTTTTGACATTGGGAAAATGAACAAAAATGGCCAACACTTGTTGGAGTTTTGCTGTTACTATGGTCTTTGTATCAGCAACACGTTCTTTAATATGTAGCTTAAACACAGAGTTTCTGGGAGATATCCAAGATCGAAGCATTGGCATCAGCTTAATTTGATCCTCACTAGACACTCCTAGTATTACCATCACACACAGTTATCAGGGTGTTGATTGCGACACTGATCGCTCCCTGGTGTGTAGTAGAATAAAATTGTGAGCAAAGAGATTGTATCACACGAAAAAGGGAGGAAGACCACATATTGACATCAGCAAGGCTCGTGGTCAAAGAAAAGTGAAGGAATTTGCACAAGCACTTGAGGAAAGCCTTCCAGGCCCGGCTGATGTAAATGCACCTGAACGATGGGAACATTTCAAGAATGCTGTTTATAATGCCACCTTGTCCACATTTGGCAAGAAGACCAAAAAGACGGCTGACTGGGTCGAAGCCCATTCGGAGGAGTTGATAACAGCCATCAATGAAAACAGGAGAGCTCTAGCAGCATATAAACCCTGTCCTAGTGAGTACAACTTGCAGGCTCTTCGAGTTGCTCGTAGCAAAGTCCAACAGGCTGCCAGATGTTCTAACAATTATTGGCTTCACCTCTGCTCTCAGATACAGATAGCAGCGGACACAGGCAACATCAAGGGAATGTATGACAGTATCAAGCAGGCTTTAGGTCCAATATAGAAGAAATCTGCTCCTTTCTGCTACAGGTGTAATCATCCAGGACCGAGCACAGCAGATGGACCGCTGGGTGCAGCACTACTCTGAGCTATATTTCAGAGAGAATGTAGTAACCGAAGAGGCATTAAATAACATTGAATGCCTGCCTGTCTTGGAAGAGTTGGACAGCAAACCAACTTTAGCAGAAATAAAAGTGGCCTTGGATTTTCTCACCTCCGGCAAGGCACCTGGGAAGGATAACATCCCTGTTGAAGTGCTGAAGTGTTATAAAGAGATAATCACCACCAAGCTTTATGAAATCTTTTGTCTTTGCTGAAGGGAAGGTGGAGTACCACAGGACATGAAGGATGCAAACATTGTCATTGCAGATAGAGTCTATCCAGAATCACAGTGTGGATTTTGAGCCAAAAGATCCACCACTGACATGGTATTCTCCCTCAGACAGTTGCAGGAGAAATGTAGGGAACAACGGTCACTCTTTGTGGCCTTTATTGATCATACAAAAGCCTTTGATTTGGTTAGCAGGGACGGTCTTTTTAAAATACTTCCCAAGACTGGATGTCCACCTTGACTCCTTAACATCATCAGCTCCTTTTTGATGGCTCAACATCATATCCCTTTGACAGCCAAAGCAGAGTGAAACACGGTTGTGTCTTTGCGCCGACCCTGTTTGGGGTCTTTTTTGCTATCATGCTGAAGCACGCCTTTGGAACTGCCACAGAAGGTGTCTATTTCCAGAATAGATCAGATGGAAAGCTCTTTAATCTCTCTCTCTCTTCCTGTTCGCTGATGACACAGCGGTTGTTGCCCATTCTGCTGAAGACCTCCGACAACTCATGAATCATTTTAGCAAGGCCTGCCAAGACTTTTGATTAATAATCATTGTCAAGAAAACACAAGTCATGGGCCAGGGCGTGGACTCACCTCCCTCTATTACCATCTCCACACAAGAATTGGAGGTTGTTCATGACTTTGTGTACCTTGGCTCAATGATCTCTGACACTCTCTCCCTAGATGTCAAGCTGGATAAATGCATTGGCAAAGCAGTTACCATGTTCTCTAGACTCACAAAGAAAGTATGACTTAATAAGAGGCTGACAGCATATACCAAGATCCAGGTCTATAGAGCCTGTGTCCTGAGCTCACTACTGTAGTGCAGTGAGTCCTGGACCCTTCATGCATGGCAGGAGAGGAAGCTGAACACCTTCCATATGCATTGTCTCTGACACATTTTTGGTATCACTTGGCAGAGTACTACTTTTCCAAACAGAGTAGTCCTAGAACAAGCTGGATTTTTAGCATGTATACATTACTGAAACAGGGACGTTTACATTGGCTCAGGCATGTTGTAAGAATGGCTGATGGTCGGACTCCAAAAGATCTCCTGAATGGAGAATTAGTGCAGGGAAATTGCCCCAGAAGGAGACCACAGCTGCGATACAAGGATATCTGCAAGCGGGATCTGAAGTCCTTAGGAGTGGACCTCAACAGATGGGAAACCTTGACATCTGAGCATTCAGCCTGGAGGCAAGTGGTGCTTCATGGCCTCTCCTATTTTGAAGAGATACTTGTCCAGCAGGCTGAGGCAAAGAGGCAGTCCTGAAACGAGCAAAATCAGGGAGCTGGACAGGGGACAGATTGTATTTGTCTTCAGTGTGGAAGGGATTGTCACCCTCAAATTGGCCTTCTCAGCCACACTAGACGCTGTTCCAAATCCTCTATTCAGAGCATGTTACCATAGTCTCTCAAGACTGAAAGATGCCTAATCTAATTTAAAATCAACTTCAAGGAAGCATGTTGCAAAAATTCAACCCAGAAGTAATGAGGGCATGAATAACTTAAGTCAGATTTGTCTTTTCCAGAACAGATTGCAGTTGGTGAACCAGCAAAGCTAGAAAAGGTACTCGTTACTCTTGCCATCATCTGAATATCCAGAGTTGTCCAAATAGGACTCACATTGCCAAAAAGCAGGGGAAATAATTTAAATGTATTGTATTGCTTTCTTTGAAACAAACATGTCCCAAATTCATTCATGTCACTTGGGCTATAGAAAAAATAAGAAATGTTTCTGTGTTGAAAGAAAGGGCTGTTAAATTTATACACTGTAAGCAACTTAAATCCATCTGGTTTCAATGGGATTTGAGCAGTTTAAACTGTGTGCAAGCTTACAGCCAAAGTCATTTTGGAAGCCAGAAGTAATATCAAGGCAAATGCATTATACAATAGACACACTGAATATTTATCAACTTAAACAAATCACTGCATTAGAATTTCTTTAGAGAAAATTCTGATGGTTGCATAGTCTCACCCAGAACTGCCTATATTTAAACATATACATTCCTGATAGAAGTATTATTTACTTGCATTAGCCATATGCCTTTGCAGGTAGTACATAAAAGTTCATTGGATATAAAAACCAATATACAGTACTAAAATCAAGATAATAAACATATAAAAAATTAAACAAGTCTGAGAAGAATTACAACTTTAAAACCATAGTTAACCTAATTTTAATTGCTGCTGCTAAATATTTTGCAGTCTCTACTAAAGATAGGCATGAATTTAAAAATGAATTGCAAAATCCATCAAAAATCACTAATTTGTCAACAAATACGAATCAATGAATTTTTAGTGATTGTTGTTTCGTCAATTCATTGGGCTATAAAACAGTCCCCCAAGCACCTAGGGACACCAACATTGCAGAGAATCTTCTGCTGACTGGGTTTCCTCAAGCCAGCAGATAAGGGCACTTTCCTGGGGAACCCACTTTGTGGCTGAAAAACTTGCATATATGAAAAACGATCTTCACCAAACTTGCAGGGCTTGTAGAGGAGAGTCAGGAGAAACCTCTGTGTAATTCTTGTGACTTTAGGTGCTTGGGGAAATGTTCTATAGGGTTTTGAATGCAAAATTGAATTGATTTCTCAAAATAATTCATAAATTCATAATTTGTAATTTATTGATCTTGATAAATCAAACCAAATCTCCATTTTTCTGATTCATGCCCATCTCTAGTCAGTACCACTATCTGTTTATCTCAGTCTGCAAGAAAAAAAGAAAAAAATCTAATGAGCAGCCCAGCTTGTTATTTAACAAAGGACAAATTAATTATTTGTGCACATTTCTGTAAAAGGAACAAAACATTAATACATGGGCAAGTGTTTAAATGCCTGTCACCACATAAGTATATACAATTTTGTAATGAATTCTTCTGAAACAACCCTCAAGTAGTTTTGGAGGCATGACCTTAAATCCTGCTCAGGAAAAGGTTGTTCTGTATTTAGGAACTCTTAGCACTCACAGATGATCTGCCATTGCATTTAGACAATATTCATACCAAGAACACTATTTTTTGGTGTCAGAAAAGATATTTTGATGTTTAATAACATACAGGTGCTGCTCTACTAAATTTCTTGCTTTGCCATAATCAATGGTCAGTAGGTAGTGAAGTGATAGTGCAGAAGAATGTATTTCAGACTTAATATCTTTCATCCATTTGTTCACATGGAAGCAGACTGCAGGGAGCTAAATTCAGCTATAGCCAAAAGTTAAATGTCCTAAGCCAGTCCTGTGTAGACAATGAAGGAATACCATGTTCCAACCTCAAAGATGGATTTAGAGCACAACACAGTACAATGAATGTTTGCTTAAGACTACAGCATTTCTATTGATTTTAAGTTTATATTGGCTGGCATTTGAATCCTGTACAGCAGCTAAGCTAATGACTTCACTCTATAGAATTTCAGAACTGTTAAAATTGTCTCAAGATTTTTATGCTATGTGAAGCCTTTACTATGACATATTCTTGTGGGGTTGTCCACATTCTTAATAGCCAAAAATGCATGCCTAAATACTTAAAGATTCTAACCTGTTCAATTGGTTGCTCATCCAAGGCCGATTTGAAAAAAAAAGACTTCTGTCTTCTTATAATTCATCTCTAGATGTCCCTTTTGGCAACAATTTGAAAATGTCTTTAGTTGTCTTCTCAGACCTATTGTAGTTTGAGATAATAGTACATCATCATCCACATATAATAGAATTGAAAATGACTTAGTACCATGTTTTCCCAAAAATAAGACCTAACCTGAAAATAAACCTTAGTATGATTTTTCAGGATACTCATAATGTACCCCAAAAATAAGCCCCAGTTAAGTGAAATCCCACCCTCCACAATTGTGCACCAACCAAAAGATAACATGACTGTAGTTGAATAAATGTAGACTGTTATACGTTTAAAAAATCCCCTGAAAATAAGCACTAATGTGGGGTTTTTTGGAGCAAAAATTAATATAAGACCCTGTCTTATTTTTGAGGAAACACGGTAGCCAGTTTGGGGGCATGAAAAGCTGGAGATGTCAACTGCTCAACAATATCATTCACATATAAATTGAACAACATTTATATGTGAATGATAAAACACAACCTTGCTTAACTCCTTTTGACATAGAATGACGTAGGATCGATAAGATGCATATTGATAGTATACCGTACCCTCAGTCAAGTATAAACATTTAAATCATTTAATTTTTAAAAGAGTTATTTCATCCATAATTGTAGAGGATAATTTTTTTCCAAAGTCTTGCAAAAAGTATGGAAGCAAATTGCCTTCGGATCAATAAATGCCACATACAAATATTTTTTTTCCTTTTTTACTTATTTATCAATAAAGTAGGTTGATACAAAACAATGGCCTAGAGCAGAGAGCCCCTGGCTAAATCCCTACTTGCTCTATTACTATAATATCTTCATTTTGAATCAAATCAATTGGTTTATTGCAGAGGTGCTTAGCAAAGAGCTTACTTACACACACAGTGAGCTGATTGGGTGATAACTGGCAGATCAGTTTTATCTCGTTATTTATATATAAGAACAGTAACAGATGTGTTCCAATTGTCAGGTAATAAGCCTGTTTTGTCTATGAGGAAGAATTAAACAGCTAACAAGGAGGTCTACCAGGTGATGTTGGATTTATAAGTTCTAGATAGAGGCAAAAAAAAATTCTGTTCTTTATACTTCTTTTGTTTTTCAGTTGATGAATGAGACTTTCAACCTCATTTACTGAAAATGGTGGCCAGTTGGGGAGATTTTCCATTCACCAAGCATTTTTAACTGCTTGTTGCTTTTTCAATAAGCAATAAAGGTTGCAAGTGAGTTTTCCTGTAGTTATGATAAATTCTCCTCATTTGACTTTTGGCCTGTTTACATTTATTATGAAACCAAACCAACAAGATATTATTGAAGTTCTTCCAGAGCCACTTTTATTTACCTTAATTTTAAAATATGTTCCTAGTTGTTCAGTTAGAGTTTGAAATAGTTTTCTTGGCTCAGTGACATTGCTAACAAGTAAGAATGGCATTTTCAACATTCATATATTCTTGAGTCTTCATTAATTGAATCAACACAAGATGCAGCACAGTACTGGTGACCATTTAATTCTGTTGTTACTAGTCACTTCTAGATCTTTATAAGAATAAGACTGTGATTCCAATTGAGGGTTACTTTATGTTGGGTAAGTTAGTGTCAGTATCAGAGGAAAATTATCACTTTCTGTACTGTTACCAATTTCAAACGGAACAACATACTCATGTGCAAAAAAAGGAAATTGCTATATAGTTGATCACACTTCCACCCCACTTGGTAAAATAAGTGTATTCTCCATATAAATATCCATTCACAAAACTATGTATTATTTTATTTTCATAATTAGGGATGAGTACTTTGAAGTTAAAAGTCAGGGGAGTTCTTAGATATCGTGCTTTCTTATAAATCCTCTTGGCTGATTTTAGGTCTATATTGTCTTTAAAAAGGGTCCAACAATTATTTCCAGTGTTGTTTCACCCTGGATACAGATCTCCAGTTGGCAATTAACCCCCTGTAAGAATGTACATGAACAATGTTATCACATGGCCTCAGTCTCAAGCTATTCCTTTGCCTGGTAGCTTTCTTTGCTTTTATATTCTTATAGGGCTCTGAATTACTCTTACTTTTAATTTGCTCATTGTTATATGGCAGCAGCTCATCTGGTTTTCCAGCTACAGAGTGTAAGTTGCAACTAAAGTAGCACCATCAAATCAAGGGAATTTATAGATGGGTTGACTCACAACATCTGCATTGATTTAATGGACCTACTCTAATTGGGATTTATTTCTGTATTTCAGTCATGATGTTACTTTTGAAATGTATCTTTGTTTAAGCCACCATGACCAATGAAGAAATCAGAAAGTAATGAGCTAAAGCTAACTATATTATTTGTAAAAAAAAAAAAAAAACTTTGACCTGGCCACTCAAAATCCCACTTGCGAAGTTTTGTAGCCCTGATAGCTCTTCAGGCATGAAAAATAGCAGACTGCTCCAAATCCTATGGCCAGGATGGAGAATATATGGCCCTCCAGATGTAGTCAGATAACAAATCTCACTGGCTGATAAGAACTGTGGTCCAACAACTTCTGGAAGGCAATATGTCCCCCACTTGAAAGCCAATGGATAACAATGGTGAAACGGAAGAGAAGGAGCTAAGTCTATACAGTATATTCAATTGGTTGTTAAATACCTTGCAAAGTATTAACATTTGTATGGAAGATGTTAAACGTCAATAAAATAAGCAGACCATTGATCTTGACTTGGCCACTGAACATTCATTTCTTACTTTCATAGACACGATGCGAGACTTTCCTTTGCCTTGTGTAATTAAATTCTCTTTAAGCTGGTCCACATGCTATAGGTTGATTAAAATGTAGCTGTCATTATCTCAGTGCTTTTCTGATGAGTTGTTGGGGTTTTTTTTAAAGCTTTTGCTAGCTGTATTCTCCTTCCGTCACTGCTGCTAATAACAGCAGACTTTTGGACACACTGGTACAGATTAACTCCTCCCTTAGATGGTTCATTTTCCCAGGAGTGACATATGTCACAAAGCATCTTGAATTCCCCAAACTCTTCTTTCTCTTTTCAGCCAGCAAATGCATGTCTGTGCCCTTCTAGGCAACCTCCAATCCCTGACGGCATACAGAATTAATTTTCATCAAATCCGTCTTCAGCACCACTGGTGTAACTAACGACACTTTCCCACCTTAAAGGTCATATCTCCTCAAAAACAATCAACTCATCTCTGATATGAAGGTGGGGGGAGAGAAATATAGGAATGAGGGGTTTTTTTAAAAAAAAAACCAACCTGTTTTTAATTCCAAGCTTCTAACAGTATCACTATATCTTCAAGAATCAGTTTCTCTTTTCCATCTAGATTAATCACTCATCTGTCATTCTTCCAGAAGCAGACAAAATTTTATGAACTTTTCTGGGCTTCAGCTTCTACCTTGGTATCTATTAATTTCCTGTCCACACATTACCTGACATGCAGACCTGGCCTTGTTGTTGTTTTTTAATGTAGCGCCATTAATGGATTAATAAACAACTGCATTTGTGGCTAGCTATCTTTGGGGGTGGGGGTGTTTTGGAGCACAAAAAAGGCCATCAAGCAGACAAATAGAAAGTTGTAGTACTGATCACCACTATGTGAGACACAAGTTGGAAAAAAAAATTTAATGACATGGTCCGGAATCCACTAGCCAACACAGCTGCTGACCATGTTGACTGTAGAATTCTGGGACTTGTTGTCCAAGAGGATAACTTTTATAAATTCCAATGTGAAGGTACAAAAAAAATGTATCATAGGGATTATCCTCCTGCAGCTGTGGAAGATATAGTTACTAGCTTCCTGTCCCAATCTTCATTTGCAGCATTCTCCATCCCACAGAAGAACAAAGTGAGATGTTTTCCTTACCCCACAGATGCAGAAAATGCTTTAGCTTCCCTGGGACCTCTAAACTACAGCATTCAAAATAGATGGAGCTATTCTATTTAGTTTACTAGAAACTCACTATCTGGGCACTTGATTAGTCTTACCTGATCCTACTCTGTCTGGAACAGACACTACGCGGGCAAGTGCTCACCAGCAGGAAAGCTGGAGGATGTATATCTCTGAAAGAAGGCTAGGGCATCTCATCTGTCCTTCTCATGTTGCAGAGGCTTTGACTGGCTTTATAGCATTTTCAATTGGGTAGGCTGTGAACTTCATGAGGCTATTGGGTGGATCGCTTTAAATTTCTTTGAATGATTCACAAAAAGCATTGCGCTTTTCATCTTCTGGTGAATGAGTCTGAAGCTGTTAGACTATTTCTAAGTGAGACCTATTACACGTTATTTTTCTTTGGTCACAGAAGAAATAGACGTTGGAGCAGTTAAAAGGTGTGTGAAGTTGAACACTGAAGACCTCGTGCTATCAGCTGAGATCTTATTACCTACACTATTGTCAATAAGCTAATTTATTTTGTGAGTTTACTTGTATGATTTAAGTTTCGGTTGTCTTTTATAGTATTTCATACAGACTACAGCATACTCTATGATTGGGTAAACCTTATTGTCTTCTACTGCTCTCCTCTCCTTTCCTTTCCCATTCAGCTTTTCTGTCTTCCTCTGCACTGGCTCTACATATATTTTGGATGCAGAGTTATAATAACCCTGAAGCCTTGTTATCTAATACTATTAGCTGGAGTAAGAAGTTTACACCAGCAGTCTAGGTAGCAAAATTATTAATTATCAAGTTCAGAAAAACATGTACTGTAGCTGAGTTTAATGTCCCAGCTTCTCTGTTCTTTAGAAGGGGACATATCATGATGTTCCATCCCTAGAGGTTATGTGCCCCTGGGAAAGAGGCAAAGATTGTTATTATTATAATAAGATTCATTGTATCATGATATTTCCTGTGTTTTCAAAAAAGAACAGATATCATCTCTTGGCCTTCAATCATGATTCAATGGAGAGGCTAGATTTTGGCTAGCTGCTAGAGCTTGTTGAGGTTCTTTGTTTGGCAGTTTATACAGTGAAATCAACATTCTTTTTATGCTATTATTGTAATATATTGTGTATTTTTATGCTGGCTTTTGACTATAATAAAAGTAAAAAATGGAAGCCCAGTTACATATAACGTGTAGCATTTAATGCAGAGGGTAGTTTAGCCATCAAGATATTTTCCTCTTGACAACCCATAAACTGAAAATAAACAAAAGCTATAAATACTGACCTACACCCTTCTCACCACCTTTATCAATCTTTTTGTTTTATTTCAATCTGACTCTTTGTTGCTATGGATGTCATAGTTGTATAAATTCTTTTTAGGCAAGCCTTTAGCAGCAGAACTGGACAGCTGAGAAAAAGGTTTCATTCCTGAATCTTGCACATTTTATTGCTTACTGATGTTTCTCTGTGTTAAACATTTTTAATTTTTTTAAACTTGTTTCTTTTTAGTATCATTATATGCTTAAATTTTTTTACATTATAAATACTGTATTAGAATCTTCGTTTTTCTAATATTTTGTGAGCTGCCTGGGTCTCTGCAGCAGGAGAGAGGCAACATAGAAATAAAATGAAATAAAAAATAAAATAAATAATAAACGAGGTATAAGACCCAAAACATGAATATACAATGCATGTCATGAGTCTCTTGCATTCATTTTCCTCATCTTATTGTTTTCCAATTCATTTCTTTACTCCAATTAAGGTAAGAATAATTAAGGTGAGAATTAACGAATGTGAAAGAGGAGATAGTGCAGGGGCTGTGGCAGAAATAAGCTGTCAGAACAGGGTTTATTTTTGTTGCTGTTTTAAGGAAGCATCCAAAAAAGTTCCAAAGACATTATACACTGCATAAATATTAAACTAACATTGACAGATAAGGTATTGTCTCTTGAATGCTCTAGATATTTCCTCCATAGATTAGAAAATTATTCCATTATAGCTGCTACTGAACTTGGTATTGCTATACAAATTTCTACATAGTCATAGGCATCCTTCAGTCTCAAGAGACTATGGTAGCGTGCTCTGTATGGAGGACTTCGATGCTGTATGCGAAGCTGGAATGTCCTCCCCAGAGCACAAAGCCTGGGTAAAATAATATGGAGGATAGGCTGTTACCCAAGCACCAACCCCCCCTTTCCACACCATTGAAATAGTCCAATGGAAAGGCAAGAGCCAATACAACTGGTTCCAGCGGTGTCGCAGGAGTTGCCACAACGACACGAACTGCCTCCAGGATTCCGGCCTCGGATTTTGCCTTGAGGTTAACTCCTGAAGCCTTTCCCATCAGTGGATATAGCCACAAGGCAGTGGAGGTTTAGAATCTGAGTTTTCCTTCTCCTAGATGGGCTGCCTTCCAAGGCTGATGAGCCCCACCTACCCGGGCTGCTCCCTCGGCGCATGGGTGATGGTGGCGCCTTCTCCTCCTCCTCCTCACGGTGTGGGGGTTTGGGATCAGAGTTTACCTTCTCCTAGATGGGCTGCCTTCCAAGGCTAATGAGTCCCACCTACCCGGGCTTTTATAATTGAACATCCTTACTTTTTCGTTACAGATGAAGCCCAGCCAAAGTTATAGTCACTCAAAATTCTGTTTCCCTGGTATTCACCACGGCACAGCCGCTTTTTCCACGTCCGCATTCTTGCTACACAGCAGTCTAGTTATTATGTGTCATCAAGCCGTGCCCCGCAACTTATGCCAACCCAATGAATGAGTGATCTTCAAAATGTCCTGCTCTCAACAGCCTTGCCCAGCTGTTACACAGTGTACTGTGCAGCAAATCCTCCAGCACTCCACTATTGGTGTCCCATCAGAAGTGCCTGATAGCGTCAACTGGATTAACCTTTGGTCCTATCAGCAGTAAATCACCTTGTGCCCACCATTCCTTTCCTTTACACACTTGTGATTAATTATTGGTCAATCTAGTTCCTAGTAATAAGCAGCTGTGGGAGGGACAGATGCAGGACTCCATTCTTCATGATGATAATTCAGTTCCATAGATTTCCTTGTTTAGGTTCTTATGACAGACACAGGCAGAGGGAGGACATTTTCCATTATCTAGGGCAGTGGTTCCATAACTTGGAACCCCAGATGTTGTTGGACTAAAACTCCCAGAAGCCTTCAACACTAACTGGCCAGGATTTCCAGGAGATATAGACCAAGAACATCAGGGGACCCAAGGTTGAGAACCACTGATCTAAGAAGTATTTTTCCCCACTTGTTGCGATCCCACAACTATAATATACAATACGAGCATCCCAGTTGAAGTTCAAAAAAGCCCCAAAACTGCAGCTTTGAGAACTGTGTAAAATCCTGACCACCTTTGTTTGGAAGGTGGCTTCCTTGAACTACTTGGAACTTAGCTTGAGGAACAAAACATACCTTGGATGAAAACAGAGTGCATGGCTTCAAATGCAAAACCAGCTGAATATCTACTCCCGATTTTCACCAGGGACATCTCAGACCTAAAGTAGGAATCAGCATATTTGAAATTGTATGCTATCTGCAAACAAGTCCAAGCAACAAAAGAGCAGAAGGGCTGTTTCATCGCAAGTAGACCCATGCAGAGCTATAACTAGCCATTCTGGTGGCTAAGACTTTGCTGTCCTGCTGATTAAGCTTAGGGTCATGTAAAGTTGGCATGTTCAGGGAGCAGATGAAGCAAGGAACACCCTGGGTCTAAGCATGAGAAAGCTGTCTAGGTCCTTCACTAAGCCTGCCTGTTTTGTGTTTTCCTTCTGCCCAAGTATATATACTAGAGATGGGGACAAATAACAAAAATGGTGACTCATTGTGATTCATCATTTGTTGAGTTTACCAAATCAATGAATACGGATTTACAAATATTATTGGACTAATTATTATTATTATTATTTTATTATTATTTAATAAATTATTATTATTATTATTATTATTATTATTATTATTATTATTATTATTATTATTATTATTATTATTATTATTATTAATTATTAATTTTTATTTATTTATTTATTTATTTATTTATTTATTTATTTATTTATTTATTTATTTATTTATTTATTTACTGGCCAGGTATGTAAACCATACCCGGAATTTAATATGGCTACCGGCCACACTTAAAAACAATACACACACACACACACACACACACCATAAACAGAAAAATTCACAAGACAATTAAGAACAAATTGATTCATCTTCACTTTAAAATGCTATAAAACAGGCCCCAAGGCACCTAGAGACACCATATGTTTTCATTCATTCTTTCATTCATTCATTCATTTGGCTTTTATACCACCCATCTAGACAAATCTACTCTGGGCGATTTACAGTCCAAAAAGGCAATAAAATTTAAATCATCAATTAAAAGACTAAAACAGGCCAAAAACCAGAGGAAAAATTAGTAGTGGCAGGAGGGAAGGCCTGCCTAAAGAGGCAGTCTTCAATTTACAGTACTCTTAAAAACTGCCAGAGAGGCAGCCAGGCAGATCTCAGAGGGGAGGATTTTCCAAAGGTGAGGGGCCACTGCTAAGAAGGCCCGGTTTCTAGTTTTTTCCTTCCAGGCCTCTCTCAGAGTTAAGCCCCTCAGCCACCTAGTCTGGCTAGAACAAGTGACACGGGTAGAACTAGGTGGAAGAAGGCGCTCTGAGAGGTATCGAGGTCCTAAACCATTTAGGGCTTTATATGTAATCATTAGAACTTTGAAATCGATGCAGAATCTAACGGGTAACCAGTGCAAGGTGGCCAGAGTGGGGAAAATATTTTTTTCACCCCCGTTAATAATCCAACCACAGTGTTCTGGACCATTTTAAGTTTCTCCATCAATCTCAAGGGAAGCCCCATGTAGAGTGCATTGCAGTAATCTAATCTCGAGACTACGAGAGCATGGACAAGTGTGGTGAGCACCCCAACTTCAAGATAGGAATGCAGGTCGGCAATCTGCTGAAGGTGTAAATGGGCGGTGCGGACCACAGACGTTACCTGGGGTTCCATGGCAAGCGCTGGGTCAAGATGGACCCCAAGCTGTGGACCACACTCTTTGTGGTGAGAGTCACTCCCCCAAATGAGAGGGAGCTTACCAAACCACTGGTTAGGAGGGGCACCCACCCTCAAAATCTCTGTCTTATCCGGGTTCCTCTTCAGTCCATTCTCCTGCATCCATTGCAGAACAGCCCCCAGGCAGCGCTCAAGGGAAATAACAGCATCCACTGCTGATGGAAAAAAGGAGATGTTGAGCTGAATGTCATCAGCGTAGTGATGACATGAGGCACCACACCTCTGGATAACCCCACCCAGCAGCCTCATGTAGATATTAAACAGCATTGGAGAGATGATCAAGCCCTGCGGAACCCCACAATTGAGGAGCCACAGGGCTGATACATTTTCCCCAAGCTGGACTCCCTGAGAATGGTCCTCCAAAAAGGACCAGAGCCAGGCAAGAGCCAGACCACTGATTAGCAGCTCAGAGAGCCTCCCCAGGAGGATACCGTGGTTGACACTATCAAAGGCGGCTGAGATGTCAAGGAGAACCAACAAGGACATTTTGCCCCTGTTGGCCTCCCTCAATAGGTCATCTAGCAGGGCGACCAGTGCCGTTTCCATACCATGGCGCTGCCTGAAGCTGGACTGAAATGGATCCAGGGAAGCTTCCTCAGACTGTCTGGCAGGTCTGGTGAAGTTTGGGTTCCGGACCTCTAAGTTATATAGCCACAAGCAGGATGCTCCTAGGAAAGATTCCCCCAGGTTTCCCACCCTGCCTGAACGCAACCCTCTAAAAAGAACTCATTGTTTAACTAAAATGTGACCTGCCTAAACAAAGCCCTCCCCAGTCTCCCACTAAAGAAAATGACATAATTTCTAAAGAACTGATTTATTTTAATTAATTGAAGGTGCTTTGGCTGGAGAAAGACTCAGAAGACACTTAACCACTCAGGAAATAAATTTTGGGAATATGGATTCCACACTCACACACAAAATCTCTTCTACTCCCCCCCCCCGGTGAAATCAACCAACCTGCCTTAATACAAACCTCAAAAAAATAACTAAGTTTAAACTAACCACCAGCCTAAACAAAGCCCTGCCAACTAAGTCTCCCACATCCACTAAACAAAATTAGAATAAATTTACTTTAAATTAAATGTGCTTTCTCAAGCACGTGGACTGGAGAAGCACACACACACACTCAGAAGAATCACCAAACACTACCACTCAGAAAATAAATTTTGAGGAAAGTGATTCCACTGTCACACACAGAATCCCCACCCATCCACCCTTCCTGAACACAAGCCTCCAAAAAGAAGTAGCCTAACTGAAATCTGCTAAAGAAATCCCTCCCCAAATTCCCAGGAAAGTTCAAATAATAATGAAATGAATGAAATAAGAAAGGAATAAGAAAAATAAGTGTTTGCTTTGCTGCCACAAAAGTGGAAACGCAGCCACAGCTAGCAAATAGCAAGCAACTGTTCTCACTCTCAAGAGAATCAGAACAGAAGTGGGGAATGGCTGCAGAGAAATGGCTTATAAAGCCTCTGAAAAAGGTACACCCACCCACACACCCACAGCCCTTTCAGCAGTGCTACTGGCTGCCTGACATGCCAATCCAGAATCGCCTGACCAGCCAGAACTTGTGATTGGCACCAGGAAGCTCAGAGATGGCAAAGAGAGGCCCAAAAAGGGGGGTAACAAATATGATGAATATTGATGAATCGACAAACTGATGAATAAAACTGAGAAAATATTTGTCACTTTGTATTCTTCAAAATTGACAAATATAAATCGAAGAATACATGACAAATCTACAATATTCATCAAAAATCACAGTTTGTTTTTATATTCGTTCCCCTCTCTAATATATACTGCACCCCCCCCAGCAGAAGATTTTTTTTCACCTTCTAAATGTGGGTGCCGTGAGCCAAAGCCCCAGCCACCCTGCTTTAGATACAGTTCTAGCAGTATGTCTCAGTACTAGGTGATGTTGGTAAAGAGATGGTGGAACTTTTGCCTGCTTTCTGGGGACAGGGGACTATGTTACAGAGTTGGCATTGCAGGGCACTTGTCAAGGCTTACACCTCATCAAGTAATGGTCCACTGTCAACTCTCTGAACCCTAGAGCTCCTCTTCCTCATTGTCATTACTGCCTTTCTAAGTGCCCAACTAAGCAGTAACAAGAGCAAAAGCCTAGGAGCTTCTATAGTGGTGCCTCGCTTAACGGGGATAATCCATTCCAGCAAAATCGCTGTAGAACGAAATCCTTGTTAAGCGAAATAAAAAAGCCCATTGAAACACATTGAAAACCCTTCAATGTGTTCCAATGGGCTGAAAACTCACCGTCCAGCGAAGATCCTCCATTAGGGGCAGCCATTTTCGCTGCCTGTAAAGCGAGGAATCCATCCTAGAAAACAGCTGGGGGCCATTTTGTACACCCGGTGGCCATTTTGAAATCCGACGACCAGCTGTTTTTAGATCGTCGTAATGTGAAAATCGGTTCCCGAAGCAGGGAACCGATCGCCGGGAAGCAAAAAAAAGCCCATTTAAAACATCGTTTTGAGATCACTTTTGCGATCGCAAAAACCTAATCGTCAAGTGATTTCCTCATTAAGTGAGGCAATCGTTAAGCGAGGCACCACTGTACTTGTCTTTCCAACCATGGAACACTGTTCACATTTCATATCATTGAGTTGTCCTCCGCAACTCCAGGCTCTCTTGTTTGATTGATCACCACAAGCTCAGTTCCTTCTGAGTATGAATAAAGTGAGAGGTTCATTTATCTGTAACAGGGTGGGCACACTGCAGCCTTAGGCTACGTTCAACCCACCCAAGCCTTTTGGGGAGAGTAGTCTTTTCGAGCACACCACAATTCCATGACCCCAGTTGAAAAAAAAAAAAACAAATTGAGGGAGATGTTATTGTCTGCTCTCAGAAGGCTCCAGGAGCAACCATATGTGTTCTGGATCCTTGAAACCTCCCAAACAAAAAGAGGGAGGAAAGGAAGTAGAATGCTGGAAACTTTGGGGGCATAGTAGGGCCCAAGGTGGTAGAATATTGCCCCAAACCCTCCAAAGTTGTGGTCCTTCTTTATAAAACAAATGAAACCAATGATTTTTGCTTCATTGCTAATTTTTAAAAGAAACACATGCCTCATTTTTAAATACTAATTTTGATTTTGCCAAATAAAGCTGCATTTATCCATTCCCTTTTCCATTTTTCTCTAGCCTTCACACCTGCCTTTCTGTGTCTCAGAGTGTTCTTCTGTTGAATTGACAGACATACTTCCTAGGAGATCTGTTTTTTTCAGGGAACTACAAACCCCACCCACCCACCTAACAGTACCTATAATCTGGTAAAGATGTCATTAAGGAAGATCACAGTCCATCACCACCTCCACACCTCCCTAGCAGCCTTTGATTTTTTTAGAAGAGAAAATCAAAAGGGCACCATTTTGAAAGAAGTTTGCAAAATGCCGTGTGAAGCCAGATGAAATGTTATGGTTACTCCATTTTGATATGGCAGCTGTCTCTTTTGCTGTCTCTTTGGAATTTGTTCGTGTTTTGTAGCTGGACACCTTAAAGATGATAAATGAATGAAGGTCATTTTTCTGTCACTGCTCAAAATGGGTTTGGGACATTTCCTGTCTACCTTTAAGTCTCTTTGACAGTCAGTCTCCAAACAACTTATCTGTCTGATTTTTCAGACTAAACACAGCACTACTCTAACACTCTGAGATCCTGGCCTTGATGGTTACTTCTTTCCAACCCTCTGACAGGTTTTGACTTCTTCTGCCCCTTTGACTTTTGCTTTCTTTCCACAATATTATTTTTGTCCCCTGTAGTTTATGTTGAGTCATTTTTAAGATTCTGAATATTTGCTGGAGATGAGAAAAGAACCATTCCTGTCAACACCTGGTATACAAATTGTGCTAAGCAACAAAACTGCATTACAATGCAAGCAAACAATGTGAAATGCTTATGCCATATCATGGGTATGTTTGGTAATGCAAAAACGTAATGAATGTTTCACTAAATCTTTTAGTAATGCTTTTACCTAAGATTAATATAATTTTGTTAACTTTTCTTTAATATTTGAATAATTTGCTCTTCTTACCTTCTAATATTTTGTTTTTAATTTCACAAGTTAGTTGGATTCTTTTTTAGGAGAAAGGCAAGGTAAAAATATTTTAAATAAATAAATAATAAAAATACTTACAAGAGTGGTTCTGGTGACGCATCAGATGGCAGCAGATCTTGGCAAGCAGACCAAGATGTCCATAAAGTCCAGCAAAAGTTGAGTTCCGTTTATGAGCCTGCCTCTCATTTTCCTATCTAACAATCTATAATCACAGTATTTGCATACAAATAATGTTTCTTTGCCTGAAAGTGTATTTCTACACACAACTATGCAGCTATGGGAAATCAGATTAACTGCATAAAACCAGTGTTACAGAGGTTGCCATGGATATTTAAATATGCAACTGTAATTTAAGGTTTACAGAATCCACAATTACATATATTATCCATGGTCTCTTAGAAATAATGCAATTATTTTCTTATTTAAAATGCATTACTTTTTCAGAAAGTTTGAAAACTTAACAAAATCTATGGTTATCCATCTCCTTTTACACACACCTCCCTTACATAAACATTTAAAATAGACCTCTTGTCCTTGAAACAAATGTCTTATCTAGCATCGTTCAGACTTCCTCTCTTCAGAGATCCCATTCCATGCCAACCTCTTAGCCATAAATGCCTGCAAATCCAGAATGCTGGACAGGCCTGTTGGGCATGTTTTGCTACATTTCATAGGGAATCAGATCCCTCTGCAGACTTTCAATAACAACTGTGGAGAGGGAATTACAAGGCTAGCATCACTCCCTTGAGACTGGCATGCAAAACTGCCACCAGCGCATCTCTGGGTCATGTGAGCAGAGGCAGTCTAATGTACATATAGAGGACTAACAATAATTCTGAATAAGATCACTCCACATTCCAATACTGTGTTGCATACCAAAATGGTACTCCTAAACAGAAACATGAATGTGATCTTGAACTTCTTTACCCCAGTATTTGTTTGTGCCTTCAAACCATCCTGTAGTGAGCATCTATTTTTGTTCCAATGGACAATCTTTCTCCTTCCTTCACATGAAAACAAATTTATCCAGTATATTGCCTCAAACTGTTGGCTCTTCTAGTTTAAGCACTGGATCAGTTCGTCCAGGGGTAAGCCACTTTGCTTAATTTCACAAGCCCCCTGGAAGTGAATAGGTCACACTTCCAACAAGACTGATCCATTCCCGTTCTAACAGTCTACTCAGTAATGAGAAGAAGAGGCTGAGAGAGAGAGAGAGAGAGAGAGAGAGAGAGTCAAGGAGGTGACAGAAAGAGAAAAGGGAGGAATCCACCCACTTTTGCCTCTACCCCACCCTTTCTGACTTCGCTCTACCCTGCCACCAGGTAGCCTCAGTCTCACACATTCTCACCATGTGTAAATATTTCCCTACCCGTATCATCTATTCTCAGGCACGGCAAAACTTGAATCAGTTACCTTCCCTCCCATCCAATTATATATTGAACCACATATACTGGAGAATTCATTTGTACACCTTCTTCTAAATCAGCGGCCCCCAACAGTTTTGGGGAAGTGGACCGGCTGGGGGGGAGTGAGCTCCATGCACGGGGGTAGGGGTACCCCCACGTGAGCATGGTGGGCGTGTCATGCTCACAGGGTATGTGTGCCATGCTTGCAGTGGGGGTGTTGCGCTCACAGTGGGTGCGACATGCCCTCCGCATGAGCATGACACACACACCGCGTGGGCATGTGGGGGTGCAGAGATCTGTATCCGTGGCCCAGTTCCAGCAAGCCCACAACCCCTGTTCTAAATGATCAAACTGGTGTCTCTGGATGTTGTTTTCATCCTTTTTGCAAACAGTATGCCAATATCATCAGTAGATCTTATCACACAAGTAAAGACTCTCTTTTGTTTTGCTTAACAATGTCTTTTTTCGTTAGCCAGCCTGTCAGCCGGCTGAGGGCCATGTGTAAATGTCCTCGTCTCCCAGATGAGAGGTGGAGACATGGCCGGATGGCCCCGGCCAGCTGACAGGCCAGCTAACAAAAATATATAATTAAATTTTTTTAAAAAAAAAAGCCAGCCAGGGGCCATCTGCGCATGTGCCCACCTACCAGCTGACATGCTCAAAGGCCACCATCCTGTGGCAGGGCTCTCAAGATGACAGTGGCAGTGGAGGACGAGGAGGAAAAGGCAGGAAAAGGTAGGGAGGCAATGAGGCAGTTGGAAGGGGGGAAAGGCTGTGGGGTCATGAGGCAGCCGAGTTGTTAGGTGTTTTTTCGACTGCCACTGGGCTGTCTTTAAAAAAATTCCCGAATGAACTCACACCCTTATTCGTGGACAGAACAGATTTATAGTGACTGTAATAGGGCTTTCAAGGTAAGTGAGATACTTAAAGAGTGGTTTCACTAATTCCCCAGTGAATTTCCATGACCGAGTGGAGATTCATATCCTCTTCTCCAGAGTCGTAGTCTGTTACTCTATCCACTACACTGCACTGGGAATCCATCAGTTTAGATCTTTAATGTTTGCAAAGGATTCTCTCTCTCTCTCTCTCTCTCTCTCTCTCTCTCTCTCTCTCTCTCTCTCTCTGCATCTTACAAAAGCCTTGTTTCTCCAAAATGATTTTTAAGGGCAAAAACTTGTTTTTAATGAATTCCAGAACTCTGTCTACGCCATTGTAATTTCTTTGTATTGAGGATAGGGTTAGGATTAGGGTTAGTGGCTGAGGCAGACTAGGGTGTAGATAACAACAGAGTGTGGTATAGTTCAAATTTATAAAACTTGTACATGCTATACTCAGTGGAAGGGCACTGAGAACACTAATCTTCTCTTCAAATGGGGTCAGCTTACTGAAAATCAGTTTATTACTGATTACAACATAGGACTTTCTTCATTCATTTCATTTCATTTTTTAGTCAAGATTCATTATATTGGATGGAACCAAAAAACCTACCCCAGTAGCAAAGAACAGATCTGTTAAGATTATAGCTAGGTTTTGTCTAAAGAATCAAAGATGCATATGGTCAGTCGGTGAACCTCAGGATTCCTATCTACAACACTTTGAATGCCACTGTTTTAAAATGTTTACCTATGCATATATCTAGTTCAGTTTGGGACTGAGGGATCCTAAATGGTCTCATCCTGCTGTATGGACATTAAATAAGCTTTCTTCTTGCAATGCACACCCTACATTTGCTTTCCTTTGCTGTTAACTGCTTATAAAACTCTCTGAGCATTCAGGAACTAAAAGGAAACTTCAGCAAATTCCCACATCTCTTCACAGTAAAGTGACTTACAGGCACACACACGCATGCATATAAATACACACACATGCACAGACAAATTTTCCACTGCAAAAAATTAGCTCTATGAGAGACTAGATGAAATCCTCACCCACACTGAAAGTAATTTATAATGTTCCCTTATCTTGGTTGTTGTGGGTTTTTCGGGCTCTTTGGCTGTGTTCTGAAGGTTGTTCTTCCTGACGTTTCGCTAGTCTCTGTCCTCTGAAGATGCCGGCCACAGAGACTGGCGAAACGTTAGGAAGAACAACCTTCAGAACACGGCCAAAGAGCCCGAAAAACCCACAACAACCATCATAGTATACACTTCTGGTGTAATAATTATTTAGCAATGGTTCAGAATTCTGTACCTTGTTGAATACAGGCTCTTGCAGGTTGCAAGATTTGAAACTAATAGTCAAAGCAATATGAAAACCATAATAAAGGAAGTTAGCTAGATATGAAGTTTTCAGATGCCTAGAGTCACAAAGACTGCAGGTATAATAGAATTTTATATTCAAAAAATCTTGCTGGAATTCTAGGATTTTAGAAAGTGCCAAACCTGCAGATAAGTTAGGAGAAAAGGAAAACTATTTGAAGAGATATGTGTGAGGCTAAGATGAATGCAAACAAGACATCCAACACATCATGACAAATCCATGCTGCTTTGAGCAACAGACATCAAAGAACAATCATTGTAAATTTTCCACCATAAATGTGAAATTGAATGTATGCTACTTTTAACATCTTTGGTATTTTTAATATGAATTAAGACTAATGATAAAGTTTAATACCTTTTATTTTTAAATGGTGTGTCTTGAAGATTTTTTTTCTGTTTTAATGTGCCCTTTTAGTCTATTAAACTGTTTTATTTTTGGATTCAAACAATGTTTTTATTCTGGCTACAACTTAAGGGTTGCATCTGAATGCCTGCAACCTGTCATAGTTGTAAGACTGGAAGGAAAATCACATCCTGTAATTTTTCACAAGCTGCAAGAAATAATTTTTATGTACAGTATCTGTGCCAAAAGATTTCTTCATTGCTGTAAGACTTTTGGATTTTACAACTTTCAAGTATTTTGTACATATGGAGCTTAGAAGCAAAATAGATACATAAAGCTTGTAGAAACAGACAAGATGATGTTGCCTGGAATTATTGCAACCATGAAAAGACTTACAGCTTGATACTCAGATGAATTTTTATTTGATTGTCAAAGGCTGTTTGGTTTCATTTTAGAGTTAACCCTTTACTGGGATAAATGCCAGCTGTGACAAACACAGGCTTCTGATTTTTCACCCAGGAGGTCTATGCATTTCCATACAACTCCCGAGGGAAGTCAAATATAATTTTTCTCATCTGATGGGGACTGGAGAGTTTGCACTTTGTGTACTAAAACCCCAATGAAGGAGAAAGGCTTACTACAACCTTGTGGCTCAGAGTCACCCCTGAGTAAATAGTATCCTGAAATATGTTCTTTTTCCTTTAATTTAATTTCTCTCAATGAATATATCTTGGATATTGATGATCTTTTTCACGAATCTATCCCCAGTGGGGTACCCAGTGTGGTGTAGTGGATAGAGAGACAGACATGGATTCAGAAGGCATGGGCTTGAAGCCCCACTTACCCCTGTAAAGTCACTGGGGAACTGGTAAAATCTTAAATATCCCTCTTAGGATCACTATCAGTCAGTTCCAATGTGATTTCACACAACACAATAAATCCTCATTAGGCAGACTAATAGATGCTTCTATAAATGTTTGCATGTTGTTGTTTAGTCATTTAGTCGTGTCCGACTCTTCGTGACCCCATGGACCAGAGCACGCCAGGCCCTCCTGTCTTCCACAGTATCCCATAGCTTGGTCAAATTCATGTTGGTTGCTTCGATGACACTGTCCAACCATCTCGTCCTCTGTCGTACCCTTCTCCTTCTCCTCTTGTCTTCACAGTTTCCCAACATCAGGGTCTTTTCCAGGGAGTCTTCTCTTCTCATGAGATGGCCAAAGTATTGGAGCCTCAGCTTCAGGATCTGTCCTTCCAGTGAGCACTCAGGTTTGATTTCCTGCAAGATGGATAGGTTTGTTCTCCTTGCAGTCCAGGGGACTCTCAAGAATCTCCTCCAGCACCACAATTCAAAAGCATCAATTCTTTAGTGGTCAGCTTTATTTGTGGTACAGCTCTCACTTCCATACATCACTGCTGGAAAAACCATAGCTTTGACTATGTGGACCTTTGTGGGTAAAGTGATGTCTCTGCTTTTTAAGATGCTATCTAGGTTTGTCATCGCTTTCTTCCCAAGAAGCAGGCATAGTTTAATTTTGTGGCTGCTGTGACCATCTGCAGTGATCATGGAGCCCAAGAAGGTAAAATCTGTCACTGCCTCCATATCTTCTATTTGCCAGGAGGTGATGAGGCCAGTGGCCATGATCTTAGTTTTTTTGATGTTGGGCTTCAGACCATTTTTTGCGCTCTCCTCTTTCACCCTCATTAAGAGGTTCTTTAATTCGTCCTCACTTTCTGCCATCAGAGTGGTATCATCTGCATATCAGAGGTTGTTGATATTTCTTCCAGCAATCTTAATTCCAGTTTGGGATTCCTCCAGTCCAGCCTTTCGCATGATGTATTCGGCATATAAGTTAAATAAGCAGGGAGACAATACATAGCCCTGTCGCACTCCTTTCCCAATTTTGAACCAATCAGTTGTTCCATATCCAGTTCTGTTGCTTCCTGTCCCACGTATAGATTTCTCAGGAGATGGATAAGGTGGTCAGGCACTCCCATTTCTTTAAGAATTTGCCATAGTTTGCTGTGGTCCACACAGTCAAAGGCTTTTGTGCAGTCAATGAAGCAGAAGTAGATGTTTTTCTGGAACTCTCTGGCTTTCTCCATAATCCTGCGCATCTTAGCAATTTGGTCTTTTGTTCCTCTGCCCCTTTAAAATCCAGCTTGTACTTCTGGGAGTTCTCAGTTAACATACTGCTGAAGCCCGCCTTGAAGTATTTTGAGCATAACCTTGCTAACGTGTCAAATGAGTACAATTGTGCGGTAGTTGGAACATTCTTTGGCAATGCCCTTCTTTAGGATTGGGATGTAGATTGATCTTTTCCAATCCTCTGGCCACTGCTGAGTTTTCCAAACTTGCTGGCATATTGAGTGTAGCACCTTAACAGCATCATCTTTTAAGATTTTAAATAGTTTGACTGGAATGCCATCACCTCCACTGGCCTTGTTGTTAGCAATGCTTTCTAAGGCCCACTTGACTTTGCTCTCCAGGATGTCTGGCTCAACATTAGCAACCACACTATCTGGGTTGTCCGGGACATCCAGATCTTTCTGGTAGAATTCCTCTGTGTATTCTTGCCACCTCTTCTTGAGGTGCTTCTGTAAGGTCCCTACCATTTTTATTCTTTATCATGTCCATCTTTGCACAAAACGTTTTTTTAATGTCTCCAATTTTCTTGAACAGATCTCTGGTTTTTCCCTTTCTATTATTTTCTTCTATATCTTTGCACTGTTCATTTAAGAAGGCCCTCTCGTCTCTCCTTGATATTCTTTTTTCTGTAATTTTCCCTATCTCCCTTGCATTTTGTTTCCCTTCTCTTCTCTGCTATTTGTAAGGCCTCATTGGACAGCCACTTTTCTTTCTTGCATTTCCTTTTCTTTGGTATGGCTTTTGTTGCTGCCTCCTAGACAATGTTACGGGCCTCCATCCGTAGTTCTTCAGGCACTCGGTCCACCAAATCTAGTTCCTTAAATCTGTTCTTCAGTTCCACTGTATATTCATAAGGGATTTGGTTTAGATTGTACCTGACTAGCCCAGTGGTTTTTCCTACATTTTCAGTTTAACCTTGAGTTTTGCTATAAGAAGCTGATGATCAGAGCCACAATCAGCTCCAGGTCTTGTGCTTGCTGACTGTATAGAGCTTCTCCATCTTTGGCTGCAGAGAATATAATCAATCTGATTTCGGTATTGCCCATTTGGTGATGTCCATGTGTAGAGTCGCCTCTCGTGTTGTTGGAAAAGAGTGTTTGCGATGACCAGTTTGCTCTCTTGACAAAACTCTATTAGCATTTGCCCTGCTTTGTTTTGAACTCCAAGGCCACACTTACCTGTTGTTCCTTTTATCTCTTGACTCCCTACTTTAGCATACTGAGGCTTAATTCCGTACATCTGAAAAAGTAAGCTACAGTCCAGAAAAGCTTCTGTCAAATTAAACTTGTATGTGCCTGATGTATCCCAAGACTCTTTGTTGTATCTACTCATCCACATGCTAGTAACATTTGTTATTTTTATGTGTCCCATCATAACACTCCCAACTTATGGCAACCCTATCAACGAGGACCTCCAAAATTACCTGGCCCCAACAGCCCTTCTAAGATCCTGCAGATTCAAGTCTGTGTCTTCCATTATAGGGGGAAAATTTTGCATTGATTTTAATGGGACCTATGTACAACTACCAAGATGAATTTGACCAAACTCCGGGAGGCAGTGGAAGACAGGAGGGCCCGGCATGCTCTGGTCCATGGGGTCACAAATAGTCGGACACAACTTAACAACTAAACAACAACAATGTACAACTAAATGAAGCTGGATCCAGCCGAGTATCTCTACAGATACTGGAGATGGTTCAATTGTAATTCAGAATGGTTTGTCATATTGCAATTTAAATGTTATCTACATCTGTTAATGTCCAGTTTGCCAACAGTTTGTTTTATTTTTAACTGACCAGAGGGTGTTTTATTGTTTAATGTATGACTAATGCACTTATAGTTATAAACTAGTGTTTACAAAATATCAAAACAGGCTAACAAGCATTGCTGCACAAATACTCTGCATAGGAAAAGAAACTGAACAAACTTTCTGACTCAGTAGAAATGAAGTGAAAAAATTAAAGTTAAAAGAACCTGTCCAGTCAGCACTATAATATTTTCTGTCCATGCCACAAAATGGCTGAGGAGAAGAAATGTTCCATGCAAACACAGAAGAACAGCACACAAAAGATATCCTAGTAGACCAAGATAATATCAATCACAGACTTGGAAAAAGAGAGGAAGGTAAATTAAATACATTCAGATTAATAGGAACAAGATTGTAGCTTTCAAGAAAGGCTCAGTTTTTTCATTTATCTTTGGACCTCGAAACTTTGCATTCAGGAATAGTAGAGCATGCATGTTGTATATTCACAAAATCATCTTGGCTTGTGGTTTGAAAAGTGTCCTTAGCTCAGCAGTCTAGGTAGAGAGGCTGAGAGCTTGATTCTCCACTCTGCCTCCTTGTCAGATGACTGCACTCCATGATCCATAGAGTCCCTTCTAGCTCTGCAGTTCTAAGATTATTGTTGTTGTTACCGATGGTTGAATTTTGCACAACATCCTACATAGGTTCCATTAATTAAAATGAGCAAAATACCCTGCTTCACAAAGCTGGGGAATCCCATCATCCCTGCCCCACCAAGGTTTTGTTTTTCTTTCCATTTCCTTTTCCTCTCTGATTTTGCTAGTCTTTTCTTCCTCTACCCTTCTCTTTGCCAGGTTTTTCCTTATATCCATTCTCACCCTCCCCCTTATCAGGCAGCATACCCCCTTGCTCGCTCTCTCTGAGGTTTGGGCACCATGCAAAGAAAAGCACCCCATGGAGCTGCCCTGAGGCCCTTTCGAAAAGTGAATGTCCCAAGGCTGAGTGCAACTTTCTCTCTGATGGTAAGGGAATTCCTCTGATTGGTAACTGAATATGGCACTGAAAACAGAAGTTAAAGTGAAATCCACGAACTGTTTAAAACACTCACACGCACACGCACAAACATTATATACGTTTCAGGAAAAGCAAAAGTGCAGTGCATTAGATACTTAAGCACAAGACAAGTATCAATTGCTTCCCACAAACATTTTCACACCACAATACTACATTACAAGTGTGAGAAACAATATTAGCCTCTCAGCATTGGACATTCTGAGCTTTGGTCCTGGCCTTTCTGACAGACTGAGGTTCAGGATGGCCTGTAGGGTTCTTGAAGCAGATCCTGAGCCAAGTATAAAGAGGTCTAATCTGATTTTGGACTCTTTGATATCTGATGTGGCCAAAGACTAAAGGATGATACAGTGATTTCCCAGTAGTGCTTTTTGACTTGGCACTGGAGCATTTCAAAATGTTGCCTCAAGTGGTAGCAGCAGGGAGGGGGGGCATTTCAGGTCCAATTCAAGCAGTCAAAAAGGAGGCATGGTGATGGACAGGAGCACCTTCTGTTGGGGGGGGCATAACCCACCAGATCCTAAACCATAACCAAATCTCCACAAACCTTGTTTTATCAAAGACCGCAATAGAACTCAAAACTCAATGCACATATGTGTTGCCTGGCAACTATGGCTGTGTCCCTGGTTTCAAATTTCTTAAAAATCTATAACTGGTACACAGTCTCTGTTAAGTCAGGGCTTCAGCAGCCAAACAGAATGATTGTTTTTTCAGCAGGGACATGAAGAATTCTTGCCAAATTACTTGTTCTTCCCATCAAGATGTCGTGTTGAGAAATCAGCCCCGTGAGATTTCTCACAAGGATGAGAAAAAGAGCACCTTTCCTCCCAATGAGGCTTCTGCGATTTGGTTAGATGCAAAATATCTCTGTACCCAGTTAGTCTATTTTTCCATTGGGAGGCAAAGCATAGCCAGGGCAGGTTTTAGACAACTCATGTGAACATCTGACTTTTTCATATATATAGTCATGCAACAGGGCATAGTTTTTATTGACAAGCTGTTGTAATTCTGTGCAATTTGCACACAAGCAGGTTCCCATGAATACAAGAACACTGGCCAATGACAAGTGGGGGGCAGGGGGAGAATTACATTTAGGGCACAGTTACACTGTGAAAATGAATCAGGAAAGGGGTTAGGGTTTTTGAAATTGTTTTAAAGTCACGCGGTAGTCATTTGGTCTTTGCAAGTGTGTGTATCATCTGGGGACAACCTTTAATATTTTATTAAGCCGTGTTGCGTTTTGGTCAAGGGGCCAAAATGGGCTTTTTAAGTTGCTGCATTTGAGACTTTGTGCTGTGTCTGTTCACCCTTGCATTGGCTGCCTCTCACAACCACTCACCACCACTGATGTGGTATTTTTAATATTTTTAAAATATTTTATTTATTTCAAACTGGAATGGCACTAGTTCAGTATTACAGACAGAAAAATAAAATGAAACAGACTGGACAGAAAGGTTTCCCTGAAGCCCAATAGCCACAATTACAACAATGGAACCAGTTAGTGAGTTGGTGAGTGCTCCAACACTGGGTGCATTCAAGAAAAACTTAGATAATCACCTGGCAGATATGCTTTGATTGTATTTCTGCATTGAGCAGGGGGTTGGACTTGATGGCCTTGTAGGCCCCTTCCAACTTCACTTTTCTATGATTCTACGATCCTGGCATTCATTACTTGACAAACCCCACAGACTATTTGGCTAAAGTGATCATCTGGCAAGGGCTCCTCTTACCTTGCTTGGTTCAGATCTCCAGGTTGGCTGCTTCCCAAGCTCCTTCCTTTTGCAAAAAGGAGGTAACAAGCAGAGTACCACAAGGCTTGCTCCTGGACCTAGTGTTCTTCAGCCTTGAGAAAAGAAGACTGAGGGGTGATATGATAGCACTTTTCAAATACTTTAAAGGTTGTCACATAGAGGAGAGGCAGAATCTGTTTTCAATCATCCCAGCATGCAGGACATGTAATAATGGGCTCAAGTTATAGGAAGGCAGATTTCAGCTGAATATCAGGAACAATTTCCTAACTATTAGAACAGGACAACAATGAAACCCAATTGCCTCAGGAGTTGGTGAACTTGCCAACCCTGGAGGCATTCAAGGTAAATTTAGACAATCATCTGTCAGATCTACTTTGATTTGCATTCCTGTAATGAGCAGGAGGTTGGACTTGATGGCCTTATAGGCCCCTTCCAACTCCATTCTTCTATGATTCTATCTTTTTTTATAAAAAAACACCAAGATTATGAGTTATATAATGATTCATAAATATTTGTGTTGTATAATAATTATTTCGGCAAATAAATTGGCAAGCCCAGCCACAAAAGAATGCTCTCTCTCCCTCACCCCCATACAAAGCAGAGAGGTTGCAGGGTTTTAATTAGTTTCTTTTCTAAGCATCTGTGAGCTCTGGTCACTAAAACACAAATATACACAATTTCACATTTTTTTTTAAAGATTAACTTCTCTTTCCTCACTCCCCCTTTTGGATTTTTTCACCCATTTTTATAAATCTTCTCACACAAATGAATATCTGTTAGGGCAGGAAAGTTGGACCTCAGTGACAGTTTTATAGCTGAAGTTGCATTTTTGTTTGTACCTGTGTAATGCAGCCATGCAGTGTATAATGTACTACAATGTGCTATTGTTTAAAGATGCTAAGTTCACTAAGGGTTTGTGTAGAAGAAGGCAATATTATTTATTTATTTATTTATTTATTTATTTATTTATTTATTTATTTATTTATTTATTTATTTATTTATTTACTTACTTACTTACTTACTTACTTACTTACTTACTTACTTACTTACTTACTTACTTACTTACTTATTAGATTTCTACTCCATGCCATCTGGCAGCCAGGTCACTCTGGGCAGCTAACAACAAGAAGACAAACAAAGTGTGCTGCTTATATACTGCTGCATGCAATACTAAAACAATATTAAAACACAATAAGAATAAAATAATACAAACATACAAAAGATACCATAAGTAATAGGATAAATTAAAACAGATAGCTATAAAGATGGTAGAAAGGATGATGAAAGGATGGCAAAAAGGATGATTAAATGGAAGCAGAGATATCAGCAACTTAATGCTCAGGGAGAGCCTGACGGAAGAGCCAAGTTTTCAATGCTCGTTTAAACCCATCCAACGAGGGTGACAGGCATATCTCCATGGGCAGATTGTTCCACAGGCAGGGGGGCAACCACAGAGAAGGCCTGGCTTCTTGTTCTTTCCCTCCGGCCCTCCTTCAGGGTCAAGGCCCCCAACCACCCTGCCTGGGGCCCTCCGCTGCTGGTAAAACCAGGGGGTGGCCAGGCTCGGCGACAGAGAGGGTGTTTAGTTGTGATCATGTCAACCGCCTTGGTGGCAGCAGTATACCAGCCATCCACCAGAGCATTGACAGGAGCACCAACCAAGTCAGCAAGAATCCCCCACATGATATCTTGGAATCCAACAGGATCCAGTAATCTTCAGGGGCAGACCACGTTAATGGGTCCAAGCTCCCCGTGGGAGAGAAGTGCCACTGTGAGGCTGCAGTTAATTAGGTGGTGATCCGACCATGACAAGGGGGCTGATATCAAGTCGGCCACCATCGGAGCACACTCTCTCTGCTCGGCAGCGAAGACCAGATCCAGCATGTGGCCACCCATGTGGGTAGGACTACTAACTAGTTGGGTCAAGTCTAAGGAAGCCATGATTTCCAGGAACTCTTGAGCTGGACCGGAAACCACAGCCTCCGCATGAATGTTGAAGTCCCCCAGAACCAATAGTCTGGGGGACCTCAACAGCGCCGCAGAGAGGAAATCCGCCAGCTGCAACAGGGACTGTGCTGGATCACAGGGAGCGCAGTATGCCAGCACAATCCCAAAGCCACCCCTGGCCCCAAAAAACACGTGGATGGCCTCTAGACCTGGGCTTGCCACCGTAGAGAGCCTAGCAGCCTCAAAGATGTCCTTATAAAAAATGGCCACTCCCCCGCCCGGTCTGCCCTCATGTTGGATGGCATACCCAGGTGGGCATATGAGGGAAAGAATAGCTCCACCCTCAGCACCCACCCATGTCTCAGTTATATAGGCCAAGTCTGCCCATTCCTCCAAGATCAAGTCTGGATGAGTTGGGTTTTGTTGTGGGCAGACCTGGCATTTATCAACACCAGGGACAGAGAGGGAGGCCAGCTAGGCTGGTTACCAATGTTCAAACAGGTGACAGCAGAGCTAGAACCGGGGACAGCCTTCAAACATCTGTCCACTGTTCTTCTAGGTTTGATCGCTACTTCACCAACGCCATGTTGTAGCCTTCCTATTGAAATATCTGTGTTTCATTCAAACATGCACTAAATGACTAGAGATTGACAGAGGGATGGTTGATTTCTGTTCCAGTGTTCCTCATACCTCAGAAATTACATCCTAAAGATGCATGTGCAGATGTCTGGGACAGTTAAGCATTTTCACTGCACAGTAGCACATGACAATATGAAACAAATGGGGTTGGGGAGAGAGAGAATGGAGGAAGGAGAGAAAAAAATTGTCTTTGTGTTCAGGTTGACATTGTTCCTTATACACTGTTACTCTATATCCTAGCCCAACCTTTTCCAACTAGGTATTCTCAGGATACATGAGACTGCCATAATCCAATAGACCACCAGTTGTGGGATCATGAGAACTGGAGACCATCATATCTGGAGACCAACAAATTGGGGAAAATCTATGTTAGCCCATTACAACTGTATATGTATGTTCACCCTGCCTCCTCGCCTTTCTCCATTTTTAACACATTAAGATGGTGCCTTCCATGAACAGCAAGCTGGGAATCAATTTCTAAATGGCTTTAGGAACTGGTTCCAGTCTCTGTTCCCAGGAAGTGCCCCTTTATGTGTACAAAAAGAAGAAAAAGAAAATAAAAAACAGAAGGAAAAAATGAAAAGTCCATGTTTAAGGCAAGGCCATTACACAATAAAAGCCTCACACTCTGGAAACACAAAAAGTAGCTCCAGAACAAGGACATAACCTTCATGTTTTCATGCTGACATTTCATATCACAGAAAAACATTGCATTCTTAAGGTATTGTTTCCCTGGTTCCTAGATGCCATTCTTGAACTACAGCAAAACAGCATATAATGATATTCTGTGTACCACTTCATAATAAGACTCTGTGTGTGTGTGTGTGTGTGTGTGTGTGTTTTCACACAAACACATTATCTAGGGGTTACGAAATTATGTTCTTTTTCTTTGGAAAAAATAGTTACATGATTGGATTTTTATACATTAACCAATACTAAGCAGGAGCTTAGTTAGTCAGTCAGTCAGTCAGTCAGTCAGTCAGTCAGTCAGTCAGTCAGTCAGTCATATTACTTATATTATTCATATGCTGCCTTTCTGTCCATAGGGCACCCAAGGTGGCTCACAATTAGAGATGGAGATATTCGTATTCATAAACAAATACAAATATCCCCATCCCAGCTGCACCTAATACAGGTCCGATCCTCAGAACTGGCTCGTCTATTCACACGTTGCCACGCCACCAGCGTCCCACTTTCCTGCCAATCGCGGAAGTAGCTCTGCCATCCCCCTGCTTGGCTGGCCACTCCAGGCAGGGGGCGGGAGGACAAATATCCCCACATGGCTGCCGAGTGGCCAGCTGAGCAGAGAGAAGGAGGAGCTACTTCTGTGACTGGTGAAAAGAATGGGACACTGACAGCGTGGCTATGTGTGAGTGGATGGGCCAATTTCTGGGGCTGGACTCTCATTAGATGCAGCTGGGATGGGGATATTCGTATTCGTTTATCCCTATCTCTACTCAAAACAAATGAAATTGTACAATAATAAGTTAAAGTTCTAGACAAAACTATATATTAAAAACAATTAAAGATTGATCCAGATTAAAAACAATTTTTAAAATATTTTTAGAAAACATTTTAAATTATCTAAACTTCACAAATGGGGTGTTCCCTAGATCCCCACTCACGGCTTAAAAGCCTGCCTGAAAATGTTTACCAGTCCATAAAGGTCACAGACACTCCCAGTACCTTCTATGAGAAAGTGCAAAATCCTTGATATTTCCATTAATATATTGGAAAACATCAATACTGGCATATTATTCCATAAATTATGTAAACTGTATCAGTAAAGAACCAGTCATAAACTCCTAAAGAGGCAGCAGAAACACCGCTGGATATCATGCAGTTCAACTGTGATCAAGGAAATCTGACATCAGAGGCCTCCTAGTTATAGCAATGGAAAGGTCTTTCACACTCACTCCATGCTGTTCTGATAATGGTCAAGGCTGAAAGAGAGCCTGATGGGGTGGATGGCTGGGAGCTGTCCCTGTGCCTAGGATCCAAACCTATCCCATTCGAAAGACATCCCACACACGAGTCCCATGGCGCAGTAGTTACACCGCAGTGCTGCAGTCCAGCTTCTGTTCATGACCTGAGTTCAATCACAGTGGACTTAGGTAGCTGGCTCAGGGCTGGCTCAGGCTTCCATCCTCCTGGGGCTGGTAAAATAAATATCCAGCTCACTGGAGGGCAAAGTCTTGCTTGCATAATTATGTTGCAAACCCCCCCCCCCCCCAGAGAGTGCTCTAGCATTATGGGGCGGTATACAAGTTGAAATGACAACAGCCGAAGTAGTTAAAGGGTCTGTCCAGATAGGTATATCGATTGCTGTTGGTATGGTTTGGTTTGAAACAAATCATGGTGTCTGCACATGTTAGATCAGCCCATCCTTTCTGACAGAACACTAGGTGCTTCTGTGTGTGTGTGTTTTGTTTGTTTGTTCGTTTGGTCTGATTCAGCATACTCCTGTTCATCCCATTGTGTAGTCCATGTGGATAGCTAGGGCACACCCAAATGTAGCTATCGGCAGCCTCAATGGAAGAGACAACCCTGTGATGTATTAGGTGGGATGTGACATTAAAAAGGATGACAGAGAAAGCCCCTCCTTTATTTTCATCTCCGTTTTTAACTGATGCAGTGCAATTCTAATATCATGCTCAGTTGATGTATTTCTGTATCATTATGCCACTTACTCTATTTAACCAGCCAAAAAAGTCACTATGGCCCACAGGAAAAGGTGTGGAAAGGACCTATGTTGACCCCATGGGCTCTGCCACCACAAGGCAGCGCAACCCCAGCAGAGGTGAATGTTGGGGGGAAGTGGGAATTACCTCCCTTCCACTCCCCAGTCTTTACCCCAACCTTTTCTCCTTGTGCTGCTGCTATTCTTCACCCCTGCCCCTGCTGCTTCCTCACTCGCAAGTAAACCAGGCAAACCTACACATGAGTAAACTGGGTAAACTAGGTTAACCTGCTTGTGAGTAAACCAGCAATTAAAAGACCTGTGTAGACCCTTCTCACAGGAGAATAAACCTCTCCAGTGTGAACAGAAGGATCGCTCAAGTGAGAGATAAAATAGATCACACTGAATATAAGAACATTTTACAGTGGCGCCTCGCTAGACGATGATAATCCGTTCCACTGAAATCACTGTTTAGCGAAATCATTGTCTAGCGAAAAGCATTTCCTCATTGGAATGCATTGAAACCTGTTTAATGCGTTCCAGTGGGGAAGAATCATCGTTGTCTAGCGAAGATTGGCCATAGGAAAGGCGCTTTGCGAACTGCCAATCAGCTGTTTAAATCGCTGTCTTGCGAAGCTTAGATCCCGAAAACACCCGTTTTGCGAGTGCGGAGGGAGCTGTCAAAATCGTTATCTAGCGAAAATCAGTTTGCGAAGCAGGGACTAAACATTGTCCAGCGGAATTCCCCCATAGGAATCACTGTTTAGCGAATCGCTATAGCGATTACAAAATGTCAATGTCTAGCAAAAAAACCTGTCATGCGGGGTAAGTGTCTAGCGAGGCAGCACTGTAACTATGAAACAGACTGTGCCAAATACCCCTATCCGGACAGACCCAAAGAAACTATGACAGCCTTGGAGAAAACTATGGAAGGCGAACTTTCAAAAGGGTATATGTGGAGAAGGAAAAAATGAAGATAAACTCCTTCCCACACAGCTTTTACATACTGGCTGGTGCAAGCTCAGTAGTACTTAGAAGCTGGCATGTCCTCTGCTATTATTCTCCCCTTCTCCATCAAATCTCTGTAGGGTTGCTCTATGCATCACCAAATTTTACCACAAAAACAACCAACACCTCTCCTTCACAATGCCTCATCTTCCGACAACTATATTCCCGTTTCCCTTTTCACCTGTAGAAGCATGTACACACCTATAGTCAGTGACAGTATAGGAATCATCTCAAATCTGGTAGTAAACATTTTAGATTGCCCCATTTAAGAGAGGGGAGTTTCCCAAAAAGGCAGCTAAGTTCTAGGGAAGAAAACTCAATAAAGAGCAAGCTTTGAGACTTCTGGATGGAAAACGATCGTGTTTGATCCCTCGGCGAAGACAGGAGCTATGCTTCACTATAACCTTTCAAATGAGTTGTTGCTGAGCAATGAGCTGCTGAATGTTGAAAAACATTAATTGTGTGTACCACATTAGAGAAATTGTACAGATGTCTTTGTAAGGAACAAAAAGTGGATCCATTCTGCATGAAGCCTTCAAAATGAGCATAAGGCAAATCTTTAACCATGTTGAATTTACATATTTGCCCTAATATTAAAATCAGGCCTGGATCAAATATCATAAACTACCCATGGCTCATGTGTAGTATACTTTTCTTGATAAATACTTCGTTTTATGAAGAACAATCCTTTTTTCTTCCCCAACTTTTGAACACAGATAAGTTCCTTAAGATGGCCCCCAAATTATAACTGAGACACCAACTTGAATGAGGCTGTTGCTTAGCAACACCTCTTTTTTTGTCCAAATTACATTTTAAAATCCAGTATGCACTGGATATGAATAGAAGCTGAAATGAGGAGCTCTTAAAATTTTGCTAATGCTATCAAAGGACCACTAACAATAAAATAAAATAAAATAAAAAATAAAGGAGGTTGAGAAGTAGAATTGTTAAAGGTTGTTTCCCTGCCCCCTTTCAGTAATACCTGAGATGAGAATTTCATTTTTATAGGCAATAATCTTTCTGCAATTTTAGGCCCTATATTTCCTCAGGAGTTTTGAAAGAAAAATAAATGATTGTGAGCTTTGCTAATGATACAGTGCTACCTCTTCTTTCACAGAGACCATCCTCTAGCAATGGACTCCCTTGCTATTCATCTTTCTACCACATCCATCTGCCCCCTCCCAAGTACTGCTTTGCACATGAGTAAAGGTTTAATAGTCCCCTTCTCATTATTATTTGTTACAGTATTGTCAAGGATACAGAGAAGAGTCCAACACAAAGCCCCAAATGCCACTGGAAGTCCTTCACAACTGCATTTAGAGACCCTGAAAAATATCATGATGGGACATCCTGTTTTGAATGAGATGCAGTGATTCCACTGGAAAAGACATAATATTAAACAAAGGGCTAAGAGTTCATTTTTCAACTACTGTATACTGTTGCTCTGCCTGGCACCTGAGTATAGCAACCTGCCAACCATTGGTTCTTCCTGCATCTTCCTTCACTCCTATCATTGTCCTCTCTTCTCCATGTCATTATGTGGAAGCAAGTTGAAGGATAGCTCAGCGGTTTAGGCCACTGGTTCTTAACCTTGGGTTACTCAGGAGTTTTGGACTGCAACTCCCAGAAGCCTTCACCACCAACTGTGCTGGCTAGGGTTTCTGGGAGTTGCAGTTCAAAAACATCCAAGTAACAAAGGTTAAGAACCACTGGTTTAGGCACCTGGGACCACAACCTCCACAATGTAAACCAACTGCCCAACTCAATGAACAATGTCTTGGTGATGTCAAAATACACCAGTTGACCTCTGGACCTGAGCAAAGAAGACCCTTCATCAGTCTACTAGTGGACATTGTACAGATGGACTGGTGGTGATGCTGATGTTGCTTCTGAGGTAAGCTTTTATCACTGCCATGGGTATGTGTGTTTATTGCCTGTTGACTTCTTGTTGTCTGAGCCTGTTGCCACTTGCTCTTTTTTAACCCAAGTGTTTCATTGTCCTTAGTGCCTCACAATACCAGGGAGAAAAATATGACATCATGACATAACATTTGGGAGAGATCAAACCCACGGAGTAACATATCTTCTTGCTATATACAGAGACCACAGCTTTGGTTAAACCATTGTCCACATCTATAGAAAGCAGGATTACCAGGTCTCAGGGCATGTGGTGAAATGCTGGGGAATTTCTGTGTTTCTCTGTATCTCTAGTCAGGGAAACAAATCTCAGGGTGTATGATGCCAGAGAAGGTGGAAGCTTGTTTTGTGTGTGTGTGTGTGTGTGTGTGTGTGAAGTGCTTTAAGACCTGCACGTACATCTTTACCTATTCCCAGGTGGCCGCAGGTCTCACTGGCTCAGTGTGAAGTTGTCTCTTTGTATGTGGTGCTTGCATTCCTCCTAACCTATACCTGTCCTGCCTTTGTGACCTCACAAGGCCACTCCTAAAACTTTTGGCAAGCGCCCACTCTCTGACTTCAGGTTTGGTCCTAGGATCTCAGATAATGTCATGGTACTAGAGAAGGGCATGCACCATCAGGTTAGCAGTTCGTGCCAGTTTGTCCTTTGGATGAGCAGGTGTTTCCCGCTTCCCAGCCCTGCTTCTTCTGATGGGCACCCACTCAGAGGCAGTATCTCAGCTTCCCTTCCCTGCTTCTTCTAGGTGGTGCCTTTGAAGGAGCACCTTCTGGAGGAAGCACCCAAAAACTGTTCATCCGAAGGGCAAACCCGTTCAGCAGCTTTGTGCTCATCTCTAAATGGTGCTTATCTGACAAGCCTTCCCCAAAGATATCAGGAAACCATCTAGATCCTTAGGTTCTTAACCTGTGGTCCGCAGACTCCAGGTGGGACACAATATCCTCACAGGGGGTCACAAAGGCTTGAAGAAATGTTATGGTCTTTTGCAATTAAGGAAGGGAGGGAGGGAAGGAAAGGAAAGGAAACGTAAAACAAAATATTGATTTGAAGGCCCTTCATGAGAAACTCTAAACAAATATTTGGTGCACTTTAGGGTTTTAAATCTTGAGTTAAGTCTTGGTGGTCTGCAGCAAGAAAAGATATTTAAAGGAAGTCCATGGCAAAGAAAAGGTTAAGAACTGCTGATCCAGATCCATAAGCCTTTAAGTATGAATTATTAAACCTGGTCCTTATTCACTTCTGTGATCTGAAAGCAGAATATAGGCTAACATTAATCAGATAATGATTCATCCATAACAAGAGCTTCATTTCCCGCCCTGCTATTTGCATATATTTTCCCAATCCCTTACAAAACAACAATATGCCCAGTCACATGGATCTGACCTGATATACGGTAATTTGCAGGAGATCTATGGTACTTATGAAACCCCAATCTGTTCAGTCCAGGTTGCTCCACCATGAGTGTCAAAATACCTCATATACAAAAGCCTGGAGATCTTCACCACCATGTATGAGACCATCTCTTCTACCTTCATCAAGAAAACTGGCAGACTGTGGGATATGTAAGAGAGAATTTCTGATTCAGTAGTAAATGGGAAAGACTAGGGGGGAGGAATCAAGAGAGAAGAGGCTTAGTTATTGCTTCCTGCAGGAAGTTAATAAACAATTCTTCACCTTGCCAGCCTTGGGAATTTTTAGTAGAAGCCAACCAAAGCCACCCTTCTATAACACAGTCCAAGGGTACACAATAGACAGTACATGAACAAAACCACACTCTTGCCTTGAGTCTCTAATGCCAATCACAGACATTCTAGGCTTGCAGACTTTTGGACAGGAGATCCGAGTAGAGAGAGAAAGTCATCATGGACAATAATTTTATGAATAATGGCTTGTACATATGAGTGAACCATCCTAGCTAACACTGCCACTATTATATCACATATGCATCAACTGTGCTATTTTCCAGTGGCGCCAAAGAATACATTTAAGTGACAGTTATTTAAATTTGGTTCACACTGCACTCACATAATGGTTTCCCTTCCCTTGATTACTCAGCGCTTGATGATTGGCAGCTGTATATGTAAATTGACTTAGCTGGGAAGTAGTGCATTTGAGGTGACACGCAGTGCTATGCTAGTTCTCTCTCTTCTGTTACTAAGATGGTCCATTTTATACACACGTCATCTGTGAATAATTCCAGTCATCAAGAGGCGAACATTCAAATATGAATGAAGTCGCAGGCAGTTAAGTGGAGAGGAAAGTAGTGTTAAGGGTTCCTGTGGAACTTGTAATGGAAATTCCCAGATGACCTGGTTTGTGGATTGGAGCTTAGTTTTACAGGAGATTTCACACTTTTCAAAATGCTGTAGAAACACAGTTCTTAGTCATTTAAATTATTACTGTAATTAAATATCTACTAGGATTTTTTTAATCATTTGGGGAGGAATGAGAAACAAAAAAACGCAATCTTAAGAAAAACTGAATATTTTATGATTTTTAAAAATTATTTTTATTTTATTTATCTTATTTTTTTTGATATGGGAACACAGTGGCTAACACCTCTAGTCACTCTGGGGCCATTTCCTCTCAAAACCACCAGATTATACCCCTGGGGGGACCATATATTGTGATACAACATTGTCACAAGGGCAAGGCAGTCTGGGTGGATTCATCTGCTTCCACTGGGATGTGGACTTGATTTTTAAGTTCATCACAAACAGTGCTTGGTTTGCCAAAGCATAAGATGAAAAGAGAGATATCTAAAGATGGGTCTACAACAATAGGTATTAATTTGGAGGTGAGGTTGGCTATGAGAGAGGATAATGTTATAGGTCAGAGTTGCTGAGAAAGTCCTTTCTCTTTGCCAATTACAATTCTTTCCAATTTTCAGTGTCACTCTGCTGCATGTAAAACTAAAAAAGTCCATGTAAACACTTCATTATTTTCTGCAGCTCCTGGTTTGACCTTTTTAAACTTTGACAGGCCTTGGGCTTCTTTCAGAACTAATTTTAGAAGTTAACACCTTGACTTAGGAAAGTCAGAATCTTTGCAGGGAATGGTAAGAGTGTTAGTTCCACTATTAAACTGTGTCAGAGACTGGTCCTATGCAGTGTACAGTCGTCATGTGCCAATAATTCCTGTTTTCCTGTGAAGACATAAGAGGAGCTCCAGTCTCCTTTTCTCACTGGTCTCTTATTCAATTAGCATGTCCTATTTTGAGCAAACAACTACATAAACCTAATAGAAAGACCCACTGCGGTGTAGTGGATAGATGGATGGATTAGTACTCTGGGGAACAGGATCTGAATCCCCACTTGGCCGTGGAAACTCACTGGGGGAGTGGAACTGGTAAAGCCACTCCTTAAAATATTTCACATCTTGAAAGCCCTAGTAGGATCACTAGAAGTCAATTCTGACTTGATGGCAGACAACACACTCAGTAGAAAAGCCAATGGAAATGTAATTAAGTTGACCCGAAGCAGAGCAGATCTTCTGTCCTTTTAACTACTGAACAGAAGGGTAATTTCAGCTGAAGCAACTTTTCTTCCTCTGTCCTAAAAATCTTGACTGATGGGTAGGGTGAAATGTTGCCTATTTGTAATATGGAAAATAAAGTGTTCTGCTTATATACCACACTTAAAGCACTCTCTGAGTAGTTTACAATTGAGTTATGACGGCATCAAGCAGGCTTTAGGTCCAATACAGAAGAAATCTGCTCCCTTGAAGTCTGCTACAGGTGTGATCATCCAGGACCGAGCACAGCAAATGAACCGCTGGATACAGCACTACTCTGAGCTATATATCAGAGAGAATGTAGTAACCGAAGAAGCATTAAATAACATTGAGTGCCTGCCTGTCTTGGAAGAGCTGGACAGCGAACCAACCTTAGCAGAAATAAAAGCGGCCTTGGATTCCTTCGCCTTTATCTATGTATAAAGTTACGGAGAGTGTTGCCCACTCTGCTGGAGACCTCCAACAACTCATGAATCGTTTCAGCAAGGCCTGCCAAGACTTTGGACTAACAATCAGACTGAAGAAAACACAAGTCATGGGCCAGGGTGTGGACTCACCTCCCTCTATTACCATCTCCACACAAGAATTGGAGATTGTTCATGACTTTGTGTACCTTGGCTCAACAATCTCTCACACTTTCTCTCTAGATATCGAGCTGGATAAACGCATTGGCAAAGCAGCTACCATGTTCTCTAGACTCACAAAGAGAGTATGGCTCACTAAGAAGCTGACAACATATACCAAGATCCAGATCTATAAAGCCTGTGTCCTGAACATACTCCTGTACTGCAGTGAGTCCTGGACCCTGTGTGCACAGCAGGAGAGGAAGCTGAACACCTTCCATATGCATTGCCTCCAACGCATTTTTGGTATCACCTGGCAGGACAAAGTTCCAAATAGAGTAGTCCTAGAACGAGCTGCAATTTTTAGCATGTATACATTGCTGAAACAGTATCGTCTACGTTGGCTTGGGTATGTTGTGAGAATGGCTGATGGTCGGATTCCAAAGGATCTCCTGTATGGAGAATTAGTGCAGGGAAATTGCCACAGAGGGAGGCCACAACTGCGATACAAGGACATCTGCAAGCAGGATCTGAAGGCCTTAGGAATAGACCTCAACAGATGGGAAACCCTGACATCTGAACATTCAGCCTGGAGGCAAGCGCTGCATCACGGCCTCTCCCAATTTGAAGAGACCCTTGCCCAGCAGGTCGAGGCAAAGAGGCAGTCATGAAAGCAACACAATCAGGGAGCTGGACAGGGGACAGATTGCATTTTTCATCAGTGTGGATGGGATTGTCACTCTTGAATTGGCTTTCTCAGCCACACTAGATGCTGTTCCAAGTCCTCCATACAGAGCACATTACCATAGTCTCTTGAGACTGAAAGATGCCTAACCTATGCCGGCTACACATCCCTCATCTGATATCTAGCCAGGATCCAGGGATATAAATCAGAGGAGGAAAACAGAAACTATTTGAGAGAGGGGAGCAAGTATTTTTCCATTTATATGGATAAGAACTCTCCCAGTTTTACTCCATTAAAAGCAGAAAATTGAGGGAAATATATATATATTCAAAGTACTATTTTAAAAATTGTGTACTCATCTTTTATATATTTTGGTTCTAGGAGTTATGCAACCCTGTTAAGTTAAAGTACTATTTTAAAAATTGTGTACTCATCTTTTATATATATATATATAAAATTTTATATATATATAAATATATAAAATATATATACTGATTTTATCTCTCTCTCTCTCTCTCTCTCTCTCTCTCTCTCTCTCTCTCTATATATATATATATATATATATATATATATATATATATATATATATATATATATGTATGTATGTATGTATGTATGTATGTATGTATGTATGTATGTATGTATGTATGTATGTATGTATGTATAAGATGAGTACACAATTTTTAAAATAGTACTTTAAATTAACAGGGTTGCATAACTACTAGAACCAAAATCCAATTTGAGGCTAGATTGTGCCCTGATGTTTAAATATGGGTGACCCCCCCAAAAAAACCTGAATCTCAAAACCAAAGCATAAAAACTGCAATTGAGAGGCAGAGACTAATAATTTTAAGAGGGACTTGGAAGAATTCAAGTCTATAAATGATACTTCTCACAAAGCCTGCTTTTTAATGGTGAACAACTAAAAATACATTTGCATGTGTCTTTATATGTCATGCACACACATGCACACATAGTTGAAGCATCATGAAACATTATTGCCCCTTGCATTCCTGCCAATTAGCTCCAAAATCAAAAGCTTAGCTAGGCTGTTTTGCTGGTGCTTACCCTGGCAGCCATTTGCCACAAAGATTGTCCATGGTTCCATCAAGTGAGTTATTACTTGTTAAATTTTTCTTGATGCACAGTGTGTGGGAATGGGTTTCCATTGCAGTGTGACATACCTATCGTGGAGCTAAAGAGCCAAGACAGTGTAATTTCATATAACAGGGCTACACTATGAATCTCACAGAAACAAGTAAGTCTATCTATCTATCTATTGATCGATCGATCGATTGCTTACAGAATACTAAGCTGACATAGCCAGCAGCCATGGTAACTAAAGTTGTAGTCCAAAAATCAAATGTCTTCCATCTCTGGAATACAGTAGGCCCCCACATCTGCAGTGGATCCATTCCATTATTTACCTTGAATTCCTGGAACTGCAGATAATAGCAAACCCTATATATGACATACAAGGAGGCATCCCCTTATATGTTGTATATGTTGTATTTAGGGCATCAGTAAACCATGGACAACTGAAACTGGAGACACCGATTTTGCAGATATGGAGAACCTACTGTACTCTGAATGCTGTTGAACTACAAAAGGCATTTCATCTTACAGTTATTCTTAGCGTACTCTTTCAGATTCAATATATCTGCTGAGGAACCCTCTACAGATGCTAGTAACAGATTTGGGACACTTACCTGCAGCATGCATAGGTCTAATAGGTCTCACTTCTACTAAGCCTCTTTGAGAGTCCAGTGTAGAAATCATACATACAATGCTCGTTTGTGACTATACGTTATAGGAGCATT
Organism: Pogona vitticeps; assembly: GCF_051106095.1. Lineage (NCBI taxonomy): Eukaryota > Metazoa > Chordata > Lepidosauria > Squamata > Agamidae > Pogona > Pogona vitticeps. The sequence goes on from NC_135786.1 coordinate 95,119,052, forward strand.
TTCCATTTTCTAGGACGCTTGTTCACTATTATTGATCTTCTGATTGAGAAATCCTGGAAAAGCTGTCCAGATGCCTAGCTAGGAAGACAGCTTGAATAACAGGAGATCTTTGAAGGTTTAGCATAATTCATAATCCAGTCACTACCACCTGCCCCAGTAATACAGGCATTACCATTGTATAAGCATTAGAAATAAACAGCAAACTCACAAAAGCCAAGGATACATACCATAAATGATACAAATATGAGCACAAAAAAAGGATCACAGATCAATGATTAATGCTCTGGTATTTCCAAATGACATGTGTTTACAGAGAACAATATGCTAATTCCCCATACCAATGCTACTCTCCATTTTAGATTTTGCAAGTAAATGCACGGTGGGCCAAGGGATCCTGAAAGTAGCTGGAAATGAAAGCTTTTAATCATATAAGGAAAGCAAGGGGGAGGGAGGGAGAGAGGGAGGGGAGAAACAGAGAAGGCTTTTTGCAGAGGAAACTCAGACTCCCCTCACAAGAGTGCAAGGTTCTTCCTGGGTTCTCCATATTCTTTCATCATCATCATTAAAGCTCTGTGATTATACGCCTTTGATTTTAAAATTACACAATACAAAATTCAAGTGATAAGAGTCTAATTTAGAACAAAAGAGCCAAAGGAAAAGCTATAATTAAAGATACACGCAAATGCTAAAAACACTACATAGAAAAACATTGGAACAAGGCACAAATTCATGTAATATGAGAGGGGGTGCAACAGACGGGTGCCCTTAATATGAAGCTCTGAATTTCAGAAGCATGTTCCATACTATGTGGCAGTTGCCATGGTAACAACCTTTATTTTCTGAAGCTGTACAGATGTGTACAATTCATGAACTTACAGGCTGTAAATTATTGCTTTCTTGAGAGGGAGGGAGTATCAATAAGTTATGACCCCCCCCCTTTTTAAAGAAATCACATCAATTTTTTTCTTCAGGGTGAATACTAATTGATTAAAGACAACAGAGATTTGAAATGTAATGCAAGCTGAGGAGACAAATGGTTGAGAAAAGAAGATACACTGTATATGTAATATAGCAAGTGTATTTGTACTTAAAGTTGGAATTATTTCCACTTAATTTAATGGAAATTATGCCTGAACAAACATGATCAAACTTGGTTTTTTGTTTTTTTTTTTTTTTTTGTCTTCTTTTTATTCCATAGAATTCCTGTAAGGCCTTCTGAAAAATCAGGAAAAACAAGATAAAAACAAGATAGAGCTATCTAGTTTTAACATTAACACATATACTTGTTACATGAAGACTGATCATCAAAGAGATTTCACACAAACTACTGTTTCCACTGAATTGTTAACTGCCACTTTCATTTAAAAGAACTTCAGAATTTGTACAAATTAATAATACTTTAAAATGCATACAAAAAAACCTATATAGAGACTGATGGCATAACCTGGCCAAATTAAGAGAGAAGTTACTTATCTGGGACTCACTTATGCCCCTTAGCATTTCATATGCACATTGTTAGTCTGGGAGAAAATGTAGACAATGTTTTGTTGTTTAATTTTACTTAGCTGAAATTCATATATTATTATGTAAACACAAATCTCAGCAAATGTTCAGTTAGATATAATGAAAATCAGGAATTAATGTAGTGGAAACAGATCAGTAAATTTTACAAAATGGTAGCCACATTTATTCAGCAAAAATCTGTACCATAATATGTATTACAGGCAACATTCATAACGCTTCCATCCTGCACTCAGCAACCTGGAAATAACCTCAACTGAACTTGCTTCAGAGTCTGAACACATAAGTCGAGGCCTGCACTACAAATTTATAATTTCTTTTTCTGCTGCTTCTTCAAAAACATCAGCAGCACAATCCACGCAGATCAAAACAGAACAAACAAAGTGAAATGCTTTTAATAATCTGATTGATTCTAATGTAAAAGCAGAGGATATGCTGAAGTCTCTCGGGATTTGTGCCCAAACCCCTTTTTAAAAAATGGACAAAATGCATATGAAAAATACTGCAGGAACATTGTATCAGACACAGCCACAACACACTCTTCATTCATTTTACTGGGACTTGTGCTTAGGTGTCTGTGCATCTTGGAAGAAATTTAGCAGAAACTACAACCATAGCTCTCTCTCCCTGCTGATAAGATTTTTCGTTGCTTTTTTAGGCAACCAGTTTTCTCACTCAACAAGGAATACCCCAGGATGCGCAAACTGTTCAGCCCTGAAGACTGTATGAGGTACAGTGGTGCCTCGCAAGACAATATTAATTCATTCCGCGAAAATGGCTGTCTTATGAAAACATTGTCTTGTGAAACGAAAAAGCCCATTGAAATGCATTGAAACCAGTTCAATGCATTCCAATGGGCTGAAAACTCACCGTCTAGTGAAGATCCTCCATGGGGTGGCCATTTTCGCTGCCTGTAAAGCGGGGAATCCGTCCTGAAAACACAGCAGGGAGCCATTTTGCACAGCACACGGCCATTTTAGAACCGCTGATCAGCTGTTTCTGAATCATCGTTTAGCAAAAAATCGGTTCCCTGCTTCGGGAACCGATCATCGTTAAGCGAATTTTCCCCATAGGAGCATTGTTTTGCGATCGCTTTTGCGATCGTAAAAACTTCATCATAAAGCGGTTTCATCGTTTAATGAGGCACCACTGTACCAGGCTAGGTATCACACACACATGTATGTACACAGTCCACAAATGCGGGCACTGAGACACACTGAATCACTGGAAAGAGGGAAGCATCAAAAGAAACACCAAAAGACCAGTCTCTTTTCCAAAGCCCATGGAAAGAAGTAAGCAGAGCTATGGCAGGCCGCACGAAGAGCATGACACAACTCAGTGGCAGCGACAGTGTTGCCCATTTTAGTAATACATTTTAATCACTGCCATGCTGAAATTCAGGGAACTCTGCACAGGGGGGCTTTTAAGCCCTATTCTCTCCAGTTAACAACTGACTGCTTTCATGCCCTTGGTCAGCAGTCTTTGGTGTGACGCACACCATAAAGCCCATGTGGCTGCCACTGGAATGAATGATTGCTCCGTTTCTGTATGTGCATCAAAATTCTTTCCATTCACAAATGCCAGCAATAAATCGCAGCCAGGATGGATATCGCTGCCAACATTTTCTTCAAAGCAAAATTTTTGCAATTTATCCAGATTTCTGTAGCTTCAGCATCTATCATGCATTTGGATTCATTCAGATAGAAATCACAGAATAATGGAAGGGGTGTATATGGCCATAAAGTCCAACTCCCTGCTCAGTACAGGAATCCAGATCAAAGCAGATCTGACACACGGTTGTCCAATTTTCTCTTGAATGCCTCCAGCATTGAAGCACTCACTACCTCTCAAGGTAACTGGTCCCATTGTCACACTGCTCTAACAGTTAAGAGGTTTTTCTGACTTGCAGCCTAAATCTGGCTTCCTATAGCTTGAGTCCATTATTCCATGTAGCCTTTTCCCTTGTACTTGGGCTAGTAGCTCAAGATCTAGGAAACTAGATCCACGTCCTAAGAGATTTATCTCTTTGAGTTCTTAAAAAAAAAGCTTCACATGACCAGACCTCATTTGAAACTGAGAAGACATTCACATATGGTTCTCCATAGAGGTCTGCTCTGAGGGAAATGCCACAGATGACCCTTGGCACACTTTCTCTAGGGTAGCCCTCAAATTATAGAACTACATCCCCATAGAGCTGTGTGTAGCTCCAATAGGTAAAGGTAAAGGTTCCCCTTGACATTTAGTCCAGTCGTGTTCAACTCTAGGGCGCGGTGCTCATCCTCGTCTCCAAGCCGTAGAGCCAGCATTTGTCTGAAGACATGGTCACGTGGCCAGCGCGACTAGACACAGAACGCCATTACCTTCCCACCATGGTGGTACCTATTTATCTACTTGCATTTGCATGCTTTCGAACTGCTAGGTTGGCAGGAGCTGAGACAAGCGACAGGAGCTCACTCCGTTGCGTGGATGCAATCTTATGACTGCTGGTCTTCTGATCTTGCAGCACAGAGGCTTCTACCGCCATTTTAAAGAAAACATTTATTTCTACCTGCTAATAGCAGACTCACCATCATGCAGTGTGAAATAGCCACCTCAGATGATGGATGCTGAGCATTGTTGAGGGATTGGAATAGCAACTATACTTAAGTTTTTCTACCATGTTACTGGACACTCCCATTTGTATGAGGCCAGAGCTATTTCTCAGCATGATTCGGTGTGGATTTGTGTGTGTTTGCTTTTCTGGATTACGTGCCTCTGCTTTATTTATCTTTAACTGATCTATATTAGTAGAATTTTTAAAAACATCTTACAATGTTCATTCTTATGTTGAAGGGGCTGTAGGGGCTGTAGTCCGATAATTACTGGAATCAAGCAGGCATGGAGGATAAATTTAACCCTTTTCTCCTTTGCTTCAGTCCTGAAAAATCAGAAACGAGATTGCATGGGGAGGAAATTTACCATTAGTAGATGGGCACATGATGTGCTTTCAAAGTAAAAATGATCTTCAGAAAAGAGATTTTCTTCAGTACTGTGGTAGGGGAAGAAAGGTGTGGAAGAATCTAATGTTGATGCCCTCTGTGATCCTGATAATTTATCAGTGCACTTCTCTTCCTGTTATGTATTTGCATCCTGAAAACCTGCACGTTAAATGCAATGACACATTTAATGTACTATTGTTTAGTTTGGCTCTAATGCTGTCATGAAAGGTCCACAAGTTTCAGGATTTAAATGCACTCACATTATCAGGACCTAACAGCCAAAAGAATAAACAAGAGAGGAAGTTTTAATCTGGGGGAAGGATGGAGAATGTGATTAAAATGTTGGGGAGATTTTTTTTTCTCACACAGATGGTTTATTGAGAGTGTTACATTCATCACTGGTATTATTACAAATACACATAACTATGTGTTATTTATTCAAGTCATTATATGTAAGTTATCACTTACTGCCAGTTTCACCAAGGGCAAAGAATACTGTGGTAAGAAGATTTCTTCTTTTCTGGCTTGGTGTTTTCTACAGGTATTACATAAATTACATTTAAATCATTGGATAATTATGAACTTTCTTTTCCTTTATATTTATGTGGAATATTTATTGAATTGCACACTGTGCTTTTATAATAAAGTGCTTTTTTCGTGGTTTCCTTTGTTCACCCAAAAGGAAACTGACAGTTATCCTTTTATAATCTATTCTAAGAACATTTTCTCTTCTTTGAAACTGATTGATGCACTCCTTTAAATGTTCCTGCAAATATCTTTTGAATTTAAGTTTCTGCATAATGTAATAAGATAAAAGAATTCTATACTTCAACAAGAGACATTACAAAGCAACCGGAGACATTATCAAGAGCATTAACATGCTCCTAATAGCAATAAAACCTTTTAACTGTCTGATGTTGAACATGCTCCTACCAAACCACCACATATTATGGTAATTGGCTCCAATTTCTGAATCTTTCAATGCAAAGTTACAAGTTAGGTGGGGTGGGTGGGGAGAGAAAGCCTGAAATCTTCAGTTTATCCCTCCTGCCCTCCCAAAAGCATTGCATTATGGTGTTTATGTGACTATGGGATTGGCTTCATCTGTCCTGAGTCCGCAGTGTTGCTACTCTGCTATGAAGTTGACCCATAACATTTTCTTGTTCTTAACATACAGTATTCTTTAAATCTTTGCTGTTTTCAACCATTAGAATCTGTCCTACCAATTTAAATTGGTGCCTATCCTCAAAATAAAAAAACAAAAGGGTGGATATAAAAAGGAAGATTTATTTTTCCTATTCTCATCATTGTTTTCCAGAGCTAATTTTCACTACAGTTGAGCCAGTTTAGTTCCCAGTTTCAGGAAACTAACTACTGTACATGGTTCATTAACCAAAGGAAAGCTGCAATCCTACATCCTTGTATGTGGGAGTAAACCCCACTGAACTCAATAGAACTAACTCCAGTATTAGAAGAGTACTGTATAGGACTGGGCTAGTGCATAGCTATAGAGATACTAGTATGTATGTATGTATGTATGTATGTATGTATGTATGTATGTATGTATGTATGTATGTATGTATGTATTGACTGACTGACTGACTGACTGACTGATTGATTGATTGATTGATTGATTGATTGATTGATTTGATTTGATTTGATTTGATTTCATTTGATTTATATACCACCCCATTAGTGCAATCACTATTCTAGGCAGATTGATTGACTGATTTGATTTGATTTGATTTATATACCACCCCATTAGTGCAATCAGTATTCTAGGCAGGTTACAAGTTAAAATTTAAACCCAACAAAACCTAACCTAACAAAATGCGTTCAACAATGCGGCAGCCTAACAGTATAGGACTAACATTCATACAAAAAAAGAGAGGGAATAACATTAACTGCATCAGGGAGAATCAGTTGTGAAAGTCAGCTTTGAATAATTTTGTTTTCACCAATTTCCTAGACATAAGGAGGGAAGAACCCTGGCATATCACAGTTGGTAACATATTCCGAAGACGGGGAGCCACTGCTGAAAAGGCCCGATCCCTTGCCATCACCTTTTCTGGTCTTGCTCAGTGTTGCTACTTTTAGCAACATGGACTGAGAAAATGGGTGAAACAGATAGCTAATTTCTGAGAGGGATGTTCCAACACCTATCAAAGTTCTAAACCATTAAGCGCTTTTTAGGTCATAACTAGACATGGGGATGAATAAAAAATGGATTGCAATATTCGTGAAAAATCGCTGATCCGTTAAATATCTGTCCCTTGATATTTGTGGGTTCAAGAGACCCCCATGAATATGAAGGGATGAATACTTCCCCAAAAGGGAAACTGGCTGCCCTTTGCAAAGATGGCGGCTGTGGCTTCATTTACGGTAGGGAAGCTGCAGCTGCCATTTTTGCAAAGGGCAGCCTGGTGGGAGGGTGGCAACAGGGGGGATGGTGGTGGCAGCAGGGGGTGGCGGTGGCAGAGGGGGGTGTTAATATCCCCCCAAGAATCGATGAATATATTCATTATTCGTCGCTTCATGGGGACAACTTCGTGATTCATGAGTTGTCAACTTTTGACGACTCACGAAGGAAGACAACTCACCAACACGGTGAGTTGTCTCCATCTCTAGTCATAACCAGCACTTGAGTACAGAAACTAACAGTGAATTGATGAAAGTGTATCAAGACTGGAAATATATGATTGAATTTACTGGTTTCAGAAATCAGTCTAGCTACCATTTTTTTGGACCTGCTGAAGTTTCCAGGGTATTTTCAAAGGCAGCCCTATGTAGAGAGCATTATAGTAGTCTATTTTTGAGATCTGGAGTACTACCACGTGGCTACAGATGTAGAACTTCTACAACATTGTCAGCTATATGGAAGTACATATAGAAATAACTAAAATCTGTACAAGATATGGTTGTACCTCCTGTTTAATATAGTGAACCCAGGTGATCTGTAGAGTTGTTCAGAGTTTTTCAGAATTGAAAACTGTGCAGTTTACTTGAATAGTACCCTGATGTTACTGATGGCAAGATATCTAGCAATACCTGGACTATTGTATTCTTCTTGCTTCACTTTAATGGTCAGTTCACAGATCATTCAGGACTTTGTTACTTGCAAATATGGACTGGCCCCTTCCAGACCGCACTGTGTTTGAGGCAACACAAAGAGTGCTGAAATTCTTTCTCTCCTATTACTACTGGCAAGGCTTGTTCACACATACAGGTTATCACTTGATGCTCATCATCCACAAAGTGGTGAAAATGCACATGCAAACCATCTCTAGAACAATTTGCTGGCAAACATATATGCAGTTTTAAGAAGCAAACTGTAAAGAAGGAAGGCTAAATCCCCAAATGGAGAAGCTGTTAATATACACAGATAAGCCATTACAGTCAACAGGCACCATAAAAATATGGTTTTATCTTGTTAACATGTCAGAAAAAGAAACTACAGTTAATGTGGGAACATCACAAAAAGCAGATTAAAGGGCTGGGCACAGCCTGAATACACCAAAACCAGCCTGATTTAAGGAGCATGCTTCCATCATTCAAGTTACAAAAGTCAAAAGAAAAAAAAAAAAACTGCAGAGGAGAAGAAGGAAACGGTCAAACACCTTCATTCCCACTTCTGTCCTATGCTATGTAAACAGTACCGGAGAGACATACATTTTATATTTTCTCTCATCAGAAGCTCTCATTTTCTTTATCTTATGATGGAAAAGCCTCTGCATTCTGACCTGATGTAGCTTTGCAAAAAAAAAAAAAAAAAAAAAAAAAAAAAAAAGGAAGTATCTGCAAGAAAAGGGGTTTCTGTGTTTTACCTAGATTATGATTTCATAAATCTGTGGGACTATTCTGTATGGCATTTAGCATAATAGTTAATCAAGTGGAGCAATAAAGGAATTATGCACATTTCTGACTCTCCGAAGCTTTCATATATTGAGCATGATACTCTGAGATCACTTCATCCTTAGAAAACAGGGCACACCAGATGGATAGCAATTTCTATCAAAAGCAGGAGAAACCTATACTCCCAAAAGTATCTGAGAGGACTTTTGAAAATCCCATTATTGTAATATGTATAGTACTGTAAATAAAAGTGGTCCTTTAAAAGATTCTTAATGAAATTATATGTCCCCTGTTTCAGCAGTCACAGCTGACAGGTTATCTACTGTCATGATTACAAACACCATCAGATGCTACTATTCATGGACCCCTCTAAATCCACTTCAAGCCAAGAAAAGGAAAAAAGTAATCCAGTTGGCAGAGCCCAGTTTCTTGAATGTTTTGTTTTTCACTGTGCCACCAATATTAACTGCTGAGCATTTCATTGTAAAACCTGTTTCTTAAATACTTCCTGCAAACATTTTGTAATGAGTGTGGCTTTCTTTTCAGTAACATGAATTGGTATTTTGAGCTGCTACCGATTGATTTTCTATAGTCCTTCAATATGTACTACATTTGCCTTGCTGTCAGTTGGCCTTAATCCGATCGGCAGCAACTCTCAGATTTTTACAATACTCCTCATTAGTTATTAAACACCAGACCCCGAGCTTCGAAGACGAATTAAAAATGGTCAAAAACAACTGCTGCTACTTTGCCTTGAGTATTATTACATTGTTCGCCAGCCTACTGGCCATTTCTGTTCCCTTCAGCTTTCAAAATTCAAGCCTTCTTCATTGATGTCATTTTAATGAATTTCACTACTGCATTTTGAAAGCACAGACTTTCTTTTTTAAAAACAAAAAAGACAAAAAACACCCAAACCCATTACTTGGGTTTTTTTTTTTTTGTAAGGAACACAAAAAAGCTGTCACAAACCAGGAGGCAGTTCTTAATATACCTTCAAGATTAAATCACATTGATGGAAGCTTTGGGGTGTGTGGGGGGGAGAGTGAAGTAAGGACCAATGTTTTTTTTCTCCTGTAAACACAATAAGGTGCAGATTATAGATAAGTCTGAAGACACTGGCTAAGCCTTTCAAAACAGCTTGTCGGCTTTATCATGCAAGTTTAAATCATAGTATTAGTTATATTAGACTTTTAAAAAGACATCATGGGAGGCACTTTGAAGTTAATTAAAACCTGCATTCATTTGTTTGAGAAAGATAAACTTTATTCATGGGGAAATAACTCTGACACATTCCGCCTTGCCACCTCCCAGTATAGTTTTCAAGAGAAAATTAGACACTACAGTTAATATCTTAGTACATATTGCCTTCCCTTGGGATATGACATACAGCAATACAGAGTATGAAAATTTCTGAAAGAAGTATTTATTACTTGTACATCCAAAAGATTCCATGTATTGCATCAGAAAGACTTGATCGACACCAAAATGATCTGTCAGTTTATTCTTCTACATATATTTAAACAAAACAAAACACAAAAAAACCCCATTTACTTTGGAAGTTCAACAGCAGCCCCTAGTGGAAACCAGACGACAGCACGAAGCTCCTCACAGATCTGTATTCACCAGCAGCTTGCCAAACCTGAGGTGAATGTGAAACCCATGCAGACTATATTAAAAGGGCTAATTCTGCTTGTGGTCTTGTGGCCTCTGTGAACTGCTGCTACCAGCCTGTCGCCAGCCGGAGTGTGGCCTCCAGGATATGGAAGGCACTAGCCTTTGGTTGTGAGTGACAGTCACTGGAAATTTCAACCACTGTCACTTGGAGAGTGAAAAAAAAAAAAGATACACGGCCAACCATGTACATCTGTCTGGATTGTCGGAATGGTTTGAGGCATGAAGACTAATAATTATCCACAGAATAATACTGGGTTCGGATAGAAGGGGATGTACATCTGAATACTGTTCAGTGTGACTTAAGTCAAAGCTAATGCTCCCAAAAGCTTAAGGGTGTGTTGAACCATTGCAGAACACCTATTATTGTGAAGGGCACTGCTTAACATGTCCACAAATGGGAGATACGAAATAAACCTTGTGCTGAGAGGAAAGGCTTATGTCCTTATTAGGGGAGTAAAGTTTTAATACATACACTGCAGAAGTTATCAGGTATTTGTTACTGATGCTATGACCTTTTGTTTTGGTCCTGTAAAGAAAATAAATACATATCTCTAACAATTCCAAAAATCCTGCCTCATTGCCTGAGAGGAATTCAGCATTTTTCATTAGGACTTTGAGTGCTGTGTTCCCAAGAAGGATTGTTATGCCTCAACAGAATCTCAGAAAAGATTTGAGTCCATGGTTATGCTTCTATACTAACTTACCCTACTGAAAGCGTTCTTCTTTGCTTTAAATTCCACTTGGAAATTAGATTTCTCCATAATCCACCTGGTTTTGCTGAAAATAAAAAAGTGTATCATTGGAAATGATTTTAACTTTGAAGGTGAATATAATGACAAGGGGGAAAGGGATTGCATACCAGGTCACATATTAGATCAAATCAACAGACTTTGATAACATCGAAGGTATAGCTCTTGAGGGTGATTATACACGGAGCATCATAAAGCATAGTGGATAACTTCAAGACTACTAGCAAACAAACAAAATGTTGGGAATGCTGTCATACTCCTGTGTTTTCCATCTGAGTAAGCAATACTTGGCATTTTTACACAACTTCATGCCTTGTTTCCAAAAGTACGCAAGTGTTAGTCCTTTGAAATAAATTACGTATGAACAGGCTTCTTTCAGTCCAGTCTAATGGAGCATGTGTAGATGAACAAGCCAGCCTTAAATCCCCCCTCCTTTTTTGGCAGCCTTATTTACTTCCCTTTGAATATCACTTTTTTTCCTGTACATCCATTGAAAAGCAATTGAGTTTAGGCAATGAAAGGCTCTATCCAATCACAATAGACAGGGTTTCCCAGCTTTTGATGGGCAATCCCATATTCATGTTATGGTGTGAGGGTGTTCACTGTCTCCTATTTTCCCTACTATTGAGGCCCTAAGCTTGACACACCAGGAACAATACTTTCTATCTGTCAAGGCAACAGTGGTCTGTGCTCCTTGCCTGTCAAGCTCCACCCAATCCATGTGACAGGACCCCAAACGAGACATGACATTAGAAGATCTAAAAGTGCATCTCAGCTCTTTCCTTTCCTTTCCCCTTTCTTTCCCTCAAAGATAAATGGAGCTGCAGAATCTGCTACTTTTTACTCAGACCAATCAGTATGGGTGGGGAATGAAAGTTTAACTCACAGGTAGAGCAAGCAAATGAATGAATGAATGAAGTGACATGTATGCCTTCTTCTCCTGGACAAAACCATCAATGGCCAGCCTCCACTGCCGCCCCTCCAAAGCAAAACACTATGGGATAGAAATAGAAAGCAAAGCATTCAGTCATGCAAGCTCCCGCCTGAATATTGGTGATGCAGCCCACAAAGGTTTACCTCCTCAGTAAGAACTGCCTCAGTCTTATCTGCCTAATAACAGACTGTAAGTTCTCTGGGGAAGCATCAAAACATTTGTATATTCTGTGCAATGCCTAAGACATTAGTAGTGCTCAATTAGAGTTAAATAGGAATGGCAGAATTATAAAAGCAATGTTAACTTTGAGAAAATGAACATTACCCATTTCCCTGTTTAGGTACAGTTCAATGCCATTGTTATTAAAGATCTCTGCTCAAGAAAAATCTAATTTCCATATGCATTCAATATAAAGGAAATGCACAAAAAAGCAGAGATATGAAAAAGAACTCAGTGGAATTCAATACCTGAAGCTATAAATGTCTGGGTAGTTCTGCTCCATCAACACTGGGGAGGGAGAACAATCTGGATTGTAGCATTCCTAATAGGACCATCTGAAGCTGGTGTTACCTGGAGATTAGATGAATGAGAAGGGAAATAGAGTCACTGAACGGAAGCTAAATAGACCTGACTAAAAAAGCGAAGTTCCATCGTTAGAATTTCAAATGTCATTTTTCTTCAATCAGCTAAAATATGAAATTGTTAGCTCTCACTTGGTATCATAACATCCATCATGGACACTTTGAAGCAAAGGTATTATTTGTGATCTCCCACTCTTTCATGTTATTCTTCACCCTTCCACTATTTGAATGCCTCTTGCTCTAGTACTGATACAATAAAACTCCCAGCAGGGAACACCAGACCTCAAAATCTGTCTATCAATTACTGTGATCAGCTTGCTTGAGCCTCAGCGTAATTTCTCTCAAGGAATGGGAAATGCCTGATATTGAGGTTTATTAGGCAAAAATCAATGGAATCTTTGTGTCAAAGCATAAATCTAGCTCTTATATGCAAAAATGTAACAACTGGCACGATTCCTATAGATTACAGAAATGATCCAAGGATATTCACAATTATTTCTACAAGCCCAAGGCTTGTATTATTTCTAAATTTAAACATAGACTTTGCCAATGGTAGCTAATTGTACTGTATAGCAAACCACTTTTCAAGCAAAGGATAGTCTTAAGAATGGTTGTGTGTGACATTCAAAAACACCAGACATTTCATGGGTGAATCCAAAGCATTTCTTTCAATCCTAGCCTATCCACTGGCCCAAATCCAAATATATTGTTATTACAAAATCATTTCTAGCCTTGTTCAAGCATCATGTCCTAACTCAGTATCTAAACATACAAAAGGTAGACATTTGTCAACCCTGCACTCAATGGCTCTGCATGTGTAACACCCACTTTTCTATTGATATTTACACATTGAAAGCCAATATGGTGGAATGGTTAGAGTACCAAACTGGGACTTGAGAGATCCAAGTTCCAGCCCCCCATGAGGCAGGAAAACTCAGCGAATGATCTTCGGAACAGGAGAACTATGTCTGAAACCTTAAGCTCATTGAAGGGAATGTAAGATGTAAACATAGCAAATGATTAAACAAATAAAATTCATGAGAGTTTGTGCATTTTAAATGCCACGAAGAGTCTTTGTTGGATTTGCTGCAACAGACAAAAGCAAGGGAAGGCAACTTCCAGGAGCCCGGGGGCTGCCCAGGCCCATCCCCAAACCTTAGTGGGCTGCATCTGCACCAGACCCTGTGACCTCCCCCATCCATAATAAAGATCTAAAAGGGGGGGGGGATACTAGAAAAATTGCCTTACCCTGCAGTGTCCAAAAACATATTTCTGTTTCTATGTCAAAACTGAGAGATTGGGGGGGCAGAAGTTCTGGGTGGGCTTAAAAATATGCACAATTGCCTCCATGCCCCCAGAGGACACAAAAGGACTTTATAAAATTTAAACATTCTTTGGAGGTACTGAGATTGCCCATCCCTGGACCACATGGTTAACATGGCTACCGCTCCAGAAACGAACAAATGAATGAAATGTTGAAGGGGCTTCTAGCACCTTTGCTGGAAAATGAATTAGCCACACACTTAGGGACCTTGAACATGCATACTCACCAGACCCATTGAGAAGTATTTCTGTTGTTCAAATGAATGTAGACAGACTTCCCTGCTTCAGACCTTGCTACTTAGACTGGATTAGGAATAGGGAAGGTGAGGCCGGGAACATCCACAAAGTCTTAACAGGGCTTTGGTGAACAAAGGAGTGGTGCTGTTAGAGCACTGGTTCTTAACCTTGGGTTACTCTGTTGTTTTTGGACTGCAACTCCCAGAAGCCTTCACCACCAGCTGTGCTGGCTGGGGTTTCTGGGAGTTGCAGTTCAAAAACACCTGAGTAACCGAAGGTTAAGAACCACTGTGTTAGAGCTTAGAAATGTTATTGGGGAGGGGGGTAGAACTCCCAGAATCTCCCAGTTTGCTAAAGAATTGGGTCAGGAGGAAGCATTAACAAATAGTTTATGGTTGGTCATGTCAGGAGGAGGATCTGGAGTTCTGATTTTGAGAGTAATTTTTCCTGGAATAGACATAGAATGAGTCCATCTGCACATTTTGATGCTTGCCCTATTCTCACTTGTATCCCCTGGCAAATATGTGTCATCAGAATGTATTCTATAGAGACATTGAATTCGGACATCAATCTGTGACATGCCAGTCCTCAACTTTTATTTCAAGTATTAATTCAACACATTTGGAACAGCCTGGTTATTCCTCTGGACAGAAATTTAGTATGAAAATAATCATAAAAAGATTTCAAAGAATTGCAAGTAAGAGATTAAAAAAAAAAAGGAATCACCCAGAATATCTAACAAACTGACAACAGAATTTAATAAACCTTCATCAACATTAATTGCCATGCTCTTGAACAACTTTTGCATGTAATTATTACAAATCTAAAAAGACATTGCCTCGGGTACAATATCTAGTGGGATCATCTTCTGTTCTGAATGCTATCAAAGCTGAGGAAAGATACAGTGGCATAAATTAGTCCTCCTCCAAAAGTAAAGGATATTGAAGTTGTATAGCATAATTGGAGTGAAATTTCATTCATCCTTTAGCACACTGAAAACTGTTGTAATCCAGTGGTTTTCAAATTGCACTCAGGAACCCCTGAGGATCCTTGGAAGCTGATGAGGGTTTCTCAATTAGAAGACAAGTGATGATGAACAAGGCAAGTCACCCTTCACAATGAGCTTCTAAGACAATGTGCAAATAAGAAAAAACCGGGGGGGGGGGATGTGTCTAGAGCACCTGACTAAAAGTGATGGGAAAGGTCCATACATGGCTTGTGTTGAGATATAACATTGGACATACCAAGAACATAATCAAACATTATTTAGTTCACCTTTCTAAGTCATGATTTTTTAAAAAAAAAACTTGCCATTGAGTGACTTGTGGGGTATTTTCTAAGTCCTATGAGATTCCAAATATATTGAACATTATCATTAGGGTTAGAATTAGGGCTAGACTTATGTTGATAGTTACTGGAGGGATCAAATACACATGTCACATATTTCCTGGAACCATTGAGAATCCAATGTCACTTCCAAATGAGGACAAGTATTGCCAACTGAGAATATGTCAGTGTTGCTTCTCTGCATCCCTGGTTTGCAGGAAAAAGAGCATGGAACATTTTTTGACCCCAATACGTTATATTTGCTGGTACAAAGAAGGACCCCAGGCAAAATTGCAATAGATTTGTTGAGGCTAATTTTTTGTTCCATCCATTTATATGTTAAACACACCACACACATACCTCAACATATTTAAAAAGCCTATCTTGTGGAAATCTGCAACAAAATGTGATTCTGGGAGACAGAAATGTCCTGTCTTGGTGCATTAATTTATTTTTGTTTTATTTATTTATTGTGATAAGCCATCACCTGAGAACAGAACAACCAATAACCATGCATGAGCCCAGAGTGGGAGACATGAGAATTAGATAGCAACATGGCATGATTCTGAGGGCAAATGGTAACCTAGCAATGCTGAAATCTGAGGCTATGTGAGCTGCAACTAGCTTGAGGTTCAGCTCTTCAGGTAGATGGCATGTGAGTGGGAAGAACCAAGGTTTCTAAATCACAGGATGCTCAGCCTTACTCCTAGGCACATCAAGGTTACTGGCTGGGGCAGTAGACGTTGGGGAGCTTTGGCCCTCCCTCCCAGCCATTTCCCCTCAACACCCCGCTTGTTTAGTGGAAGAAAGAGGTGTATGTGGCATACAAACTGTCCCAAGTGCTCCAAACTACCTCGCTACCTCAGGTACAGTGGCAAATACCAGTGCTCAAGTAAGAGTCAACTGCCAGCCCAGTCAACTTTTGTATGGATCCATTTTTTTCGCTACTTCTAGGGCTAGAGAAGAGAGCAGGGGCAGGAAAGAGAGAGCAGGCTTCAGACTTTCCCAACCTACTGTTCCCACATTCCAGATAACACTCCCTCTTCCCTAAAAAGAAATCACTATGATGCCCTTTCATCCACAGGACTTTTCAATATATGCAGATGAGCCAGGATGAACCCTCCTATGGATTGCTTACTTACAACCAGACACACTGGAATTGGCTGTTCCTAATCTACTCTAACCAATACTGCGGTTTGCTATTGCATGCATTCCAGGGCAACATGGAGTTTGGGGCTTTGTTCTCCATGGTACAGACAAATCTGGCCACCTTTCCCACCATTTGCAGAAAGCCAAAGTAGATCCTGGCTCCATCACAAGTCCTTGATTTAAGGTACATTTTGTCTGCACATATCTGTTCTCTTATAGCTCTCCCGTTTGCTCTTGCTCGCTCTGCAGTTTATTTGCATTAATAACTGCAAGCACTGCTATAGCCTTTCAGGGTATTAGACCAACCTGTAAATGAATGCATTGGTTCATCACAATTCATTAATCAAGACTGTGCTGGATTTAACAGGCAGCAGATTATTAAACACCAAATTATACAAACGGAGTGAGGGGGGGCACTTGTTCCCAGAGGGTCAGAAGGTAATATGACAGGTTTTGCATAAAACTATAAACCGCTATTAAATTAAAGACACACAAAAATTATGTTCGCTGCTTATCTAAAGTAGGTTTTTTTTTAAGGGATGTTACACTAATTTCCTTCTTAACTGGCCCAGGTTACACTATAAAGGACTAAAAGGTTAAATACAATGGTTCCTTTTATGCTTGGTAAAGCAACTCATACTAACATATCCTTATAGGGGTGAAGAAATTAATGAAATTACTACCGTAATTCATCACTAATGGAAAATCATCAATGCATTCAGTCAAGAGTTCAAACAAATTCTCTGCAGACCCTGAGACCTAACCCTATGACTCATACAATTAGACTTGTAACTCTTATTTCGAGTTCCTCTCACTGGGGATCAAGAGACAAATTTGTCATGTAACTGAGTAAAGTCTGAAAAATGTTGAGCCTGATGGATGAGGTCTGCCTACAAGCAAAATAAATGCAAGAAGTAAAATAAAACAAAATCAAAATCAAACTTCTTAATTTTCATCCTATGTTCCCTCTTCTCTAATTAACAGAAGGGAAGAAGAAAATGTTCCCGCCCAGAAAGTAGTCAACACAATGAATATTGTAATTTGCCAATTAAGATCATGTCAAGCCTGTCAGTGTGAAGAATAAATTGCTTGACTGAATAAAAACTGTATATTCCCACCAAAGTACACAAGATGAAACATTGTGACCCCCTTTTGATCCAGACCAAAAGGGAATGATCTTTCTGTGTTTATACTTGAACCAAAACAAAGGCTTATCCAGGAGCAAATTTCATTTGTATCTTCCAAGCAATAGAGCCAATGACCTCTTTATCTGTGTGAACATGGGTCCCTCACTCCCTGCTACAGTGAGATTCTTAAACCCATTTTGACCTGGAGAAATTCAGTTCCAGGGAAGCTGATTTTGGCTCACATACCTGCTTAAGAGTTTTCTGGGCAGCTACATTATTTACAAAGACTGGACTATTAATGTGCCCCATGTAGCTTATCAAGCATATGCTGCTTCTATGCATCTCTAATACATGTACATTTATACATAAATAAATTATTTCATTGTCTATACTTTTTGCATTTAATTTCCCTCCCACAATGATACATGTGCCAGTGTCAACTTGGGACCTCATGTATCTGGCACAATAAACCCTGTTTCACAAAAGCTTATGCCATAAACAATGCCATTGTCAGACTTTACGGGGTTACAAGACCCTTGCTGACTAGCAGAAGCCTCCTGTGTCTTTTCCTTCCTCAGAAATGAGTCTTACAAAGATGCTGTTTTAAATTTTTCACCAATTGGAATAGAGGGCATCCAAAATAGCGCTGTAATGTTCAAAGTGAATTTGCTGCTTTTTGCTAAGCTCACCACTGGAATAGTCGGGCAGGGCACAAGAAGCTATGTGTTTCAGCACTTAGAAATGTGAAGGACAGAAAACCCAGAAAAGCTGTTTGTTTACGTTTTTCATAAACGTTTTTCACTGGGTGTGCTCCCAAAATGCATTCAAGCACAACCTTCAAGGATGCCCTGGCCATGCATGCTGCAGAACAAGAGGAAGCACACAGCCAAGATGGACGATGAAATTCACACCTGATAGAAACATGTGTACTGCCACAAAAACAACAAAACACAAGGATGGGAATTCATGTACAGAAGTGCCTTTTAGAGAGAAAAAAGGCAATCAACACTCGAAAGAAAGAAAGAAAGAACGAAAGAACGAAAGAAAGAACGAAAGAAAGAAAGAAAGAACGAAAGAAAGAAAGAACGAAAGAAAGAAAGAAAGAAAGAAAGAAAGATACCATGTATTTCATGCTCCATAAATAGGCCAGCTCCATGCTGACTCAAGCCGCGATCCATTATCTCTGCTTGTCTCCTTCCCTTCCCTTCAACCCCAGCCTGGGATGAGTGGATGATGTTGATACTGAAGCTATAGGGGCAAGAATGCTCACTCACAATAACATTCTGATAATAAGGTGTACTCATGCTTTTGAACATGGGCCAAGATGCAGAGACTCACACCTGTGCCAGTCTCCGTGCCAGTTACTGTTGGTTCAAGTGGATTAACAGAATCAGTGCAAGTTGCATCTCCAAGACTGTGCACCTGAACAATGAAATCGTTCCCAGAACCCATAGTAGATGGTTCTTCCTTCAAAGAAACCTTTCCCCCTCCTCTTTCTGCCTAGTGCTTTCAGGAATTAACCAGATTCCGCATTCATTATTATTTCAGGAGATTTGAGAATGGATTTTGATTAACACGAGGACCACTTTAACATCAAAATCTAGTTCATTTGCACCACTAAAATTATGAACGCTAAGGCTTACTGTGTCCCTTAATTATATAAAACCCTACAAGGAATAACAACCTGTAAATTTACTATGCAAATGCTCTTAATTTATGACAGATTGCTACTTCAAATACAAGTATTAAGTCACTATTAGATTTGTTCAGGTAATGCACTAATATGCATCGCTAAGATCTTAAATTTCTAAGTAGCAATAGTGTTTGTTAGATGCAAATAAGGATTACCTTAATTAAAACACCATCTCCAGCATCTCAGAAGATTTAGTCCAAATCTTTATATAAGGGCAGATTCATTATCTTTCCGCAGTTAATAAAAATACAGCCTTCTTTGGTTACATTTTAGAATTTAACATTGATTACTATTTTGTTACTAGAAATAAGATACTAATGACGTTTAATGCAAGCCAAAAGCAATTTTGTCAGCCCAATTAAAATACTATTTAATAGCTGCTAAAGGAACTTTAATTTCTGCATAATTATATGGTGGGTAAATGTTTGGTGGGGGAAACCATGTTTTGTTTTTTGTTTTTTAAGTAACACATTGTATAGGAGAAATTGAAGCCCATTGCTATGGACCTCCTGTACTCAGACAAATGTGCCCCAACAAGCAGATGACCTGCCAGGGCAAAACTGGCAGGCATAGCATTCATACTGTCTTTGCTCCTCTGAGAAGCTATATAGCAAAACGAAGGTGACCATTATTGCTGTAGTGTTAGAAAATACCTATAACTCTGGAACATGGGATTTATGACCCACTAACACCTATGTCAGCATTGTGGTAAAATACAACTAGACAACTAGGAGCATTTTTTTTTTTTTTTTACAAAATGGCTTCTTCTAAGACCTTTGTTGATCACCCGCGAGCCAGAAGCACCAGCCCTACCATTAGGCAGTGATCTCAAGGAACAGATGCTAGTGATGCAGAATAGCATTGATGTGATGGAAGACAGAGTTATGCATGCATGCCCTGAAGCTAATCTGCCCTCAGATACAGTGAAGGATGCGGCTTCTTCATTAGCATTGAACTAATATTCAACTGACAATCCAGGTATTCCTTTATGTGGAAGAGAACACCTCAGGAACCAAATGTCTTGGGCTGGACCTGAAAGGCATGCATTCTTTAAGAATCAGGCAGGTTTCTAGTGGAAAAGGCAATTCTTCAAGCATCCAGGCCCTAATCCAATTAAGATTGTCACAATAATTTTTTTCTGAAAAATTCTGTAATCCAGGTTATCTTTTCTTATTATTCCATCTCAGCCTACATTAGCAGTGACCAAGAAAAAAGCAACAGTGAAGAGGCATCTCAAAACACAATAATCTAAAAGCCAATAGTAAAAAGAGGCATGTTGCAACTTTTCCCAGAACAGAAGTCCCCGCTTGGAGAGCTCAGTACACAGTCCTGAAATAGCAAGTGTTCGGCTTTAACTGGAAAGGCTCTCGCTTCCATAACAGAAGCGGTTTGGCACAAAGCCTTTGTTTTTGAACTTAAAGTATTTAATTTTCTCCAACAGGCAAAGAGTCTTGACAGAGGTAAAAGAAAGGATGAAAATCTCTTAACTGTCACCCTAACAGATATCTGCGTTATAGAAACGTTATTATCCAGTTTGTTCTGCAGAACCTATTGTCATCTGTGATTAGCACCCCAAGTAAAATATATTTGACAGATTTTTTGAAAAAAAATCAGAAAGTGCCCCACAGCAATGTCAGCAAATTCTGTACACGTGCACTCCTTTAAGTACATAGTAGACACTGGATTAATAATTCACCTTGCCAATATTTTGTAATATTCTGCAAATAAACCAATGAAACAAAAGCTTCAGATTTTGTGAAAACAACCAAGGGTCTTATAGCATATTTGGTGTGTACACTAATAATGCTTGTTTAGAAAATGACCATTAGTGGATTTAATTCAGATCTGCCAAGTCTAGTTAAAAATTATTGCTGTTTTCCTTCCTCTGAAAGAAGGCAGGGAACTGCAGCTCCTGCTGTTTTGAAACACAGTGTTTATGGCAACTGGCTAAAAGTTATTTATTTGTTCCTCTGCTGTAAATTTGAAAGCATTGTGGGGAAATAATGCCACGAGTATATATCACCAGAGTACTCACAGCAAGTGGAAATTCCCAGTTTAATTAAAGACAATGAATATCATCTTTCTATAAATCTTTTGCACCATAAAGGATGTCGTCCCAAACAGCAGGGGATTCAAGCCTTAGGAGAGCAATAGCGAAATTAATGGAGAGTCACTTGGATGCTAAAAACAGGGCTTAGCAACAGAGAGACAAGAAGAGGAGGGAACATGGTTGGTACCTGGACCCAGTCAGTATCTTCTCTGAGCTTGGAAGTAACTAGTTATAAATAACATTTTCAAAGCAATTAATTCCTTTTTCCAAAAATGATTGCATGAGTACATTAAATTATGGTTGCGACATGCTAGCCCCCAGGCAGATAATATAGACCACACTGTA
Organism: Pogona vitticeps; assembly: GCF_051106095.1. Taxonomy (NCBI): domain Eukaryota; kingdom Metazoa; phylum Chordata; class Lepidosauria; order Squamata; family Agamidae; genus Pogona; species Pogona vitticeps. The sequence continues at coordinate 95,140,594 of NC_135786.1, forward strand.
AGTTGCTGTGAAGAATTTGCACAACACCTTGCAAGCAACATTGCTCAGATCCACTCTGACTTGGATGTTGTAGCCATTTCAGGTCCTGTGAATGAAATTGTGCCCCTTGCTTCGTTTTCGTTCGTTTAGTCGTTTAGTTGTGTCCGACTCTTCGTGACCCCATGGACCAGAGCACGCCAGGCCCTCCTATCTTCCACTGCCTCCCGGAGTTGTGTCAAATTCATGTTGGTTGCTTCGCAGACACTGTCCAGCCATCTCATCCTCGGTCGTCCCCTTCTCCTCTTGCCGTCACACTTTCCTAACATCAAGGTTTTTTCCAAGGAGTCTTTTCTTCTCATGAGATGGCCAAAGTACTGGAGCCTCAGCTTCATGATCTGTCCTTCCAGTGAGCACTCCAGGTTGATTTCCTTTAGTATTAATGGGAGAGTTTCCATTTCTGCAGCCTGATGATGTGGTCAGGATCCTTGGGGAGGTGAGAGCTACCAACTGCCTGCTGAATCCTTTCCTTCCTGGCTCATAAAAACTGCCAGAAAGGGACTGGTTAATTGGATAGAAGGAGTGGTGAATGCTTCCTTGCAACAGGGTAGGATCCCATCATGCAACAGTAAGAACATTGCTTTAAAAGCCCTCTTTGGACCCCACAATACTTAATAATTACTGACCAGTATCTAATATCCCATTCTCGGGGAAGGTATTAGAGCAGGTAAAACAGTTGCACAGTTTGGGGGTGCTCCTGGATTCAGCCCTGAACCTGGTTTCGGCAGTAGCCAGGAGTGCATTTGCACAATTAAAACGAGTGTGCCAGCTACGCCTGTTTCTTGAGAGATGTGATCTGGCCACTGTGATAGTTACTTTCCAGCTGGATTCCCATAATGCGCTTTATGTGCAGCTGTCAATGGAAACTTGTCAGGAAACTTCAACGGGTCCAAAATGCAGTGCCCAGATTGCTGACTGGGCTAGTTACAGGGATGACATAAACCCCCTTCTATAACACCTCCACTGGCTGCCGATCAGTTACCAGGCACAATTTAAAGTGCTGGTCTTAACCTATAAACCTATAATGGCTTGGGTCGAAGCTATCTCGAAGACCGTATCTCCCATTATGAGCCGGCTTGGGTGTTAAGATCATCAGGAGAGGCCTTTCTCTCAGTCCCACCACCTTCACAAGTATGTTTGTTAGGGACACAGGAGAGAGCCTTCTTTGGTGCTGCTCCCAAACTTTGGAACTCCCTCCTACTGGCCCCATCTTTGCTATCCTTCCGCATGCAGGCAAAGACCTTCAAGCAAGCCTTCCCTCAGTAACCAGCTACCTGTGTGTGATTTTTAGGTAGATTGTTATGCATTACTGCTTTGACTGCAATTTTAGTATTAATTGTGTTTTCCATTTCTCAGAGTGACTTTTTTAAAAAAAAATTGTAAACTTATTGATCTTTGCCTTAATATTGCCTATTGTTTGTAGTTTTAAATATTGTCTTTTAATGATGTTAACCACCATTGTATACACATTGTTTTCAATTTTAAATATTGCCTTTCATTGTTGTAAGCCGCCTTGGGAGAAAAACAGGATAAAAATATTTTTTTCAAGAAGACAGGATAAAAAAAATTTTTTTAAAAAAATAACAAAATATTGTGACATCTAAAGAACCATAACTCAAAAGAAGTCTGGGACAGTTCACAAAAGTTTATTCAAGATGAAACGTGTCATTTTTTAATCTCCCACAAGGCTGCATCATTTGATAGAATCATAGAATAGCTGAGTTGGAAGGCGTCTATATGGCCATCGAGTTCCAACCCCTTCTCAATGCAGGAATCCAAATGAAAACAAATCTTACAGATGGCTGTCCAGTTTTCTCTCAAATGCTTCCTTTTGTGCCGCAACAAACTACAGACTACTGTACTTCTCTGGAAATTTCTGGAGTGTAACTTAATGAAGGGCACTATCACTCCACTTTTAACCCTTGTCTTTTACACTTGCAGGCATATGGCATCATGTAATTATGGTAGAGACATATCAGGTGGACCAGATACCAGTTTGTGATGTATTTTGTGCTGCTGTCTTGTGTGCTGTGGTGGTGACAACAAGGTAGATGGGAAGAGACTTTCTTAGCCAGTGGCATTCATATTTTAAAACATGACTAAAAAAAATAATTATTTAATTACTTTTGGGAGTGGAAGAGTTATTTTTTCTAAACATAACTATCATAGTAACCAAAGGGTTTGGGAGCCTTGAGAGGACAACTGTAGCTAACTGTACTTTTTAAAAAGTAACTTCCAAAACTACCCCCCCCCCCAGCTTTATTGGTTGTGTGAATCTCCAGTCTTCTACTCCCACGGTTTATTCAGTCAAATTCTTCTTTCTTACATTTCACATACACACGAGTTTCCAGTGCCTGCAACCAGTCCAGACAATTTAAAGTGGACAGTGTACCATGTATGGTTTCAGTATCACTCAAAGAGATTACAATCTAATCTCATATGTGCAGGTTTTGTCAAGCAAGATGGATTCACGTTAGTCCAAATAGCTTTACAGTCGCCTTTAGGGAAATCATCTTCAGTCTAGTTTCAACTAACTCAACTTATTTATGTGCCTTACCACCTACTAAGGATGTTTCCTATCTTCAAACAGATGTATAAAAATAGCATGAACCAGTAATATTTGTGTAATTTTGGAGAGATGACAGGGTGGAGCAAGAAGCAAGGGAAAAGGGGGGGGGACACTGTTTCACTCTGAAATTCCCCCCCCCCTATAAATTGCAAATCATGTACCTCACAAAACTACTGAGGGAGTAGTTGCCCTTTTTCAGGGAATAAAATCCCACTTGTGATGTAGAGAATCCAAGAGCCACACCAAGAGTCATTCCTTGGGGCCGCATGCATCCTCTCCTTAGTCCACCCTCTTCTCTCCTCCCCTTAACAATACAAATGTACCTTGCTTATAAGCACATTCACATTTTTAGGAGGATACGCCCACTTGCAAACAAGGCATGCAGGGAGTTCATGACTTGTTTTAATGGTTAAAATATGCTTTTAAAGATAGAGCTGTATTTCCATTTTGGTTTGTTTGTTTGTTTTTTGCACTGCTTTAGTGTGACAAATGCCATGCGCCTGGCAATGGTCAAGGATCTTTTAGACGCTGCCAAAATGAGTAGGGCATCCACGGCCATGTTGCCTGTCCCTGAGCTCCAACATAACCGGTGCTGGTTATGTGTTCACACCTTACCTACTGAAAACCATTGTGATCACTGCATTCATTGTGGAATATGCCACCCTTCTGACACACATGCCACAGTTAATATCATTAGGGTTTGTAAAACAACAAAATATGCAAGCGTAACAAAACATTATTTTACATGTTAACATTTATTTATTTATTTATTTATTTATTTATTTATTTATTTATTTATTTATTTATTTATTTATTTATTTATTTATTTATTTATATCCGCCCGTCTAGTCATTCAACTACTCTGAGCAGCATACAACATACAAAATAAACAATTAAAATAGCATCATTATCAAGATTAAGAAGAAATTCAAGATGGAAAAAAATAAAGAAGATTGTTGTTCTTGTTGCAAGATAAGAGAATCATCCATGCAGTGGCCATTTCTCCAGTTGTTCTCGAGGTGGCTGTGTGTCATTCTGGAACTTTGGGTTACAGACTGGAATAGGTCACCCTACAATTAGTATCCACACATAGGGAAGATGTTTGTTACCGGCTATGCTTAACATGATTAAGCGTGTTATGAATTTTTACATTACGTGAATACTATATGTTGTGAGCATTTGTCATGTTCATGAATAGCATCTACTGAAAGCATGCTGGCAGCAATCTAGGTGCTAAGTTTGCCTGCAACAGAGAAGACAAGATGCTTGTTCCCAGCCAATGTGCACTTATCATCCATGACTCACCCGTCAAACATTTCTAAAATAAGAGTGGTGATGTCAGTCTTTCTGAAGGACTGCAGATACACAGATTACAAGGACCCAGGCAAGCTAAATTCATACGTCTTAGACGTGCAGGGACAAATCCTGAAATATGACATTTCCTAAAGAATACACTGACAAAAGTATGGAAAGGACCTTGCAAAATGCTTCCGCAAAATGATTCTGTCTTTGAGTTTTGATTGTCAAACATATTAGGCTTTTGCTTAAATCCCAGTCTCACAACACAATACAATCTGCATTTCAAAACAAACGATGTGCTTACTGCATGTGATTAAAGACACAAACTGCCACCTTTCACAGAAAAAACCAGAAGTTTTATTGTACCTTTAAGACTGACTAGTTTTTATTTTTCAGATGAAGAAGTGTGCTTGGACACACAAAAGCATATGCAAAATAAAAAGTAATCTTAAAAGCACTGCAAGACCTCTGGTTCCTCTTGTGCTGCAACAGGCTAACATGTCTTGATTCCATCTTCTGTTGCAGTCACCTGGAACAATGGTTCATGATGCAGTAGTTAAACTGCAGTACTGCAGTGAAGACTCTGCTAATAACCTGAGTTCAATCTTTGGCTCAGATAGCTAGCTCAAGGTTGACTCAACTTTTCACCCTTCCAAGATCAGTAAACTGAATACCAAGCTGGAGGTGTGGGGTGTGGGGGGTTTATGTGTAGCCTACACAGTTACATTGTAAACTGCCCAGAAAGAGCTTTAAGCATTATGGGACGATATATATGCCACACTCTTTGATTTTGCTTTATATGTAGATTTGCTCATTTAAAACTAGCCCACAGAGCATGTGCAGATGAGAAAACTATAACAAATTTAAAACTAGGTGGTCATAACAATATAGACACTATGGTATGTTTTTTAAAACATGTATTTACCAAAAATTTGGAATCTAATCCAGGCAATACAAATAATTAATATTAATATAATAATTAATATTTACATTTGTCTGAATTGTCTTATATTTCTCAACAAACTGCTTTTTGAATCAAATAATTCAAGAAACAAACAAAAAGTATTTCATAGTATCAAAAAGATATTTCTTTTCCTTGAATTGAGCTTATGAGTTACAAAATACTAGGATTTTCTTATCCAGTGCCTGTTTTAATAAGGTCACGTACGCTACCTCGTGGAAAATAGTAAGTGCTCATGTGCAGTTACACTAATACCTGCCATTTATTTGCCCTTAATTTGAAATAATAGTATAAATGCCTGCCATTAGTGACATTATGTATTTAAATATATTATTATGCTTTTAGAGGGTTCTGTGTTATATAATACAAGCTGAAAACTAAGGTTGCATGGGTGATGTTACTAAAAATGAATCCCATTTTTTAAAAAAAGGAATGAATATCTCTTTCTGCAATTTAAACTCCTTGTGTCCTATACTATCCTTACTGGATGAGGTGAACAGTTGTGATATTTCTTTTAATTGTCCCCGATGTTTCTGAAGAGATTTAAAAAGTTTTTCCATATTAATTAGGCTAAACATACTGGCTAAAATCCTCTTGCACAGCCAGACTGACATTTATTTTATTTATTTATTTATTTTTGGACTTATATACCGCCCCATAGTGCTGCAAGCACTCTCCGGGCGGTTTACAATTTCATTATACAGGCAACACATTGCCCCCCCAGCAAGCTGGGTACTCATTTTACCGACCTCGGAAGGATGGAAGGCTGAGTCAACCTTGAGCCGGCTACCTGGGATTTGAACCCCAGGTCGTGAGCACATAGTGCTACCAGCATCACTTTTGGAGGTGAACTGCCTCGAGGTACAATATCAGCATGGAGACCATCTGTTGTATATGGACTCACACAATGCAATACACAACTGTGTCAACAACATTCTTGTACTGTAGGCAATTCACCTGCCAAAGTTGTGCTGTTAGCATTTCACCAGGAGGCCTTCCCTTCTCTCTCTTTTTAGCTGAAATTGAAAACATTTTTGTTCCAACAGATTTTTAGTATTTTAGTAAATATCTAACTGTAACATATGTAACTAGTTACTTTATGTTTGCTGCCCATATATCATTTTCAATACATTCTTAAATGATACAATACTTAATACTTTTACATAATGATTTTAATATTCCCTAGTTTAGTAATTTAGTAAAGTGTGAGTGCTTAGAGCCTGAGGAAGTGGATTTCATCCATGAAAGCTTGCTCTTTGTTTTATTTTTAGTGGTCTAATAAAATGTATCACCTACTCTTGCATTTGGTTAATCTTTAGAACCACAGTGGCCCTTTCCTTTTTTTTTGTTCTGGGCTATATAGGATACCACTGAGGATGGACACAGCACCACCTACATGTCATTGTGCACTCAACACCAGCTGCATTAATTTTTCACATCAACCAGAAATGAAATAACAAGAATAGGAATGCTCAGGTAAAAAACATGAATCAGATTTTCAGTTTGGCACAGTTGTCTATTTCTACTGGTGAATGAACCAAATTGTGGGCTATGACTCGTGCTGAAAGCTACTGTGTCTTTGTGATATAAGAGGCTCATAAGAAGAACTGACCATCTCTGCCAAGATATGTAACATCAATATCTGGACAATTGTTTCTGCACCATCCACGAAGGGTGTGTGCTTAGAGTCTGAGGAAGTGGATTTCATCCACAAAAGCTTGCTATTTGTTTTATTTTTAGCAGTCCAAAAAAGGTATCACCCTGCCTTGCATTTGTGTAATCTTCAGGACCACACTGGCCCTTTCCTTTCTCATTCTAATGTTTAAATGTTTGGTGTATTTGCTTTAAATCCTGTCTCTTTTAAGGATCTGTAAGCCAACCTAATGTCCCACCGCTGGGAAGAAAAACAGCATAGAAGTACAGTAAACAAGCAAGCAAATAAATCAATAAAACGTAACTGCAATTGAAGATTTTGGTCAGTTGATCCCTGCAGCTTTTTGTCACATTACTTCCTTTTCTTTTTAAGGTCAGGTTATCAATGATCATCCTTACAGACCTCCACTGAATCCTTTGCATTTTGCCATTGATTTTTTTCAAAAAGATGGTGTCCCCATCTGGACACTGCTTTAAATAAGGTCACCTTATCATTGAACATTGCAAGATTACTCCTCTCTTCCTTTTGCCCATTAATACAATTAATGCTCGATTAATACCATCTACAGTGCACTTCCAACTTTTATTAGTCATGGCCAGTTTTCAGGACTGCCACCTGTGGAAACTACAGTTCGTTCTTACTGCTTTTCATTTTCACTATGTAGCTTTCATTAATTTTATAATTTGGCTTCAGATGCAAAGAACAATGGCTCTGAGTCCAACATTCTTTCTGTGAATGGAAGGAAAGTTCATGAAAAATAGCTTTCTCTTCCCCCCCCCATCCCTTCACTCAGCAGCCCTGACAGGGAATATCATGCAGGAGGCTGCACAGGGAAAACATCTGCTTCCAACCACTAGATAATGCTATTAATTTGGCTGCATTTGGCTTCACCTAGTGGGTAAGCTATATTTTATTTTCAGTTCTCTAAGGAGAATATCTGTAACCTCATTCCCTGGCCAAGCAGGAACCTTGAATTTCAAAATAAGACAATAAGCCCTTTGTTTGATGAGACAGAAAATCCAAGTAATGGCTACTACAGGTGGTATTTGAAACCTGCACTCCTTTTGGAATTTTGTCTAGGTTTTTCCCCCTAAAATAATAAACAATATACTGCTATGCAGCCTAATGAAGAAAAGTACAGACTGAAAACTAGCAGGTTTTTAATTTTTATTTTTAGCGGTCTAATAAAGGCATTACTTGGCCCTTGCTTTTATATTGCATAAGGGCCATGTTTGTTTTTCTGAGATTCCAAACTTGTGATTCACAAATATGAGCTGCCCACAGTGTTGCATGATCACTTTTGCAACTGTGAGCCAGGAAAGTTTGCAAAGTAATCTGGGATATGACATTAAATTCGGAGCTTCAGGCTGAAATCCTGTTGCCATAACTTAACACCATGTAAGGCTAATAGTGTGATCTGTAGCAGCAATTTTTCAGAAATTAAACATTTCCAACTTCTCTTCCAAAACTACCATCACCCCTGTATAATCTTTTTTATCATCAAGATCCCGTGGAAGCCATAGGATAGGTGGAGAAAGTCTTTTATTAACAAAAATGGCCAGGGCTGGTAAAGTCATCCAAAGCACCACAGCAACCTCCTTTTGTAACAAGCCACTAGGCCTGACCTCAGCCTATCCTGCCCCATGACACAATTTAGGAGTTTATCTGGCAGACAGAACTCCCAAAATGGAGAATTCGGGGATTTGGAGTCCAGGGGGGAAAATCACAAATGCACATTGTCAGTCTACAGACCAGTTGCCAGGACAACACTAGTGGAAAGGGTACAAGTGGCCTCATGTGAGCTTCCCATAAGTATGTGGATGGCCGACTGTGGGAACAGAATACTGGACTACATAGGCCTTTTCTCTTCAAACACAATTCATGTGCAGAAAAAGAACACCGATGTGGTTTTTCAGTGTGTTTGATGCCATCCTACAGTTTCTTTTTATCCTAAATTGTAAAACAAGAATAATCAAGACTTATAAAAGAAATTCTTGCTTGGAAGGCAAGTGATCGTCGGAACTCTAATGCCCTATGTGAACTAATTATTTGCATTAAAATTATGCACAAGAAATACAAACAAGACAAAGGAAAGATATTAAAGCTTTGTTCTCTTATTAGCATAAAGTTAAAGCCATCAAATACATAATTGTTCCACACCCAAAGTATTGAGCAATTTTATTCTTATAGTACAAAGAATTTCATAAATTAATGTGTGACACTGCTTTTTACAGGCATTTTCTTCTTTACCTTCTGTCTCTCTCTCTGTTAAAAAAACAAAGCAAAAGCACTACTATTCTTCGCTGGAGGGTATTGCCATGGAGGAAGCTAGACAACCAAACTAATATTGATTCGAGAGCACATATCTCGGAATAGCTCGGAACAATAACTCTAAAATGCTATTAGCATATTTTCATTTCGAGTTCCATTTATGACCATAAATTCTATAATTAAGTTACACAATACATATATCCTGCATAAGATAACATGAAATTAAACATAAATATACAAACTGTAAATTGGCAACAAGGCTATTCGTGTAAAACATTTAAAAGACAGAAAATCCATTCTAATACTAAAAAAAAAACCACCATGAGAGTATTCCAATAATTACAGCTTATTGTCATAAAGACAATTACCAGTTTAAGTTAAGAGACAAACATACAGGAGCTACAGGATCTATCAGTCTCATTAACAACATCATCATTTTGCTACTTTAATTTATAAACCAGTACTAAAAAAAATGGTTCTAATAAATCATCCTTCTCTCTTTTTTCAGATTTACTGAGGAGAAAATTGTTCTCTTTTTTTGCTTTAGTGCTGCAGGTTTTTGTTCTTCAGTTTTTTTTTCCAAATATGCACAAAATTCGACTTAAAATCTGAATTATCTTGGCTTTAGGAAATCCTATAACCTCTTGCCAATTTATAATTATTGTCCAGGATTAATACACAGAAGGTTTTAAAGTTATCATGCTTCTCCATTTCTTAATTTATTGGAGGTATAATGTATCACCAAACACTTCATTAAAATGCTGTGTGTACCTCTTTTTAAAAAACCCCAAAACCCAAAGAGTACCCAGCTTCCATGTCTCTTTCGCCATCCTATCAAATCCTTCAAGATCTATTAATTGTTGATACCTCTGCTGCCACATGTCCAGCTTTTAGAATGAAACATGCACTTTGAGTCCTTTCAAACCTCCGTTGCAAATAATTTACTTCATCCATCTAAAATTGAAACTGCCATTGTCGCTTGCCTTTGAAATAGCCAATCCCCTCCCGCTGGGCTTGTTCAGTTATTCAGAAAGTAGACAGAAAAACTCAAAAGGCCTTCTCCCATCCTTTAAAATGAAGTTATAACTCACAATCTAATATTTCTTATTTGATGTAGATTTCTAACCTCATGCATTTCAAGCATTGGCAAGTCTTTATGAAAGAAAGAAAGAAAGAAAGAAAGAAAGAAAGAAAGAAAGAAAGAAAGAAAGAAAGAAAGAAAGAAAGAAAGAAAGAAAGAAAGAAAGAAAGAAAGAAAGAAAGAAAGAAAGATTTTAAAAATTTAAAATGAGGTACAAATATTGACTTTATCAAAAGAATTACATATACTATCTACCAATATATGCAATTGACACCTTCCACATTTGAAAACTAACACGAGTATTAAAATTGATCAGTAAAATAGGATCAGACCAGTTCCAGATCATGACTTGTATTCATCGAGTAGAGTTTAAATAAACCTCAATTCCCTGAGATCAGGCATAATAGTAAAACTATGTTTTTCTTTTTTAATATGGAAACATTTGATAGATGGTCACTGAAAGGGGGGGGGGGAAGAAGCTTACAGTGTAGTGAGTAACCATGGCTTCATTTATGACTGAATTAAGCAAAGGTTATCCAAGGGCCATAATTGTATTATATATGTTACTTATACTGTATACTGTTTTAATGTGTTTTAACTTATGTAAGCCGCCCCGAGTAGACGTTGTCTAGAGGAGCAGGGTAAAAAATCGAATAAATAAAATAAATAAATAAATAAATAAATAAATAAATAGTTAAAAACTGCTTTGTCCAACTAGGATGCAGCTTCACTAGAAGACATTAAGAGAGGGGAAGAGACATGATAGAGTGGACAGATCCCAGCCACCACTACTCAACTATCTCAATTTTTCAGGACACCATAAACTAATCTGCCCTGCAAAGCTGAGGAAGAAAAGAAACATGCTTTGGGATAAAACAAAATCCAAAAGTTACACGTGGTGCTTTATCAGGATCAGCAACATTTCCATAAGTTCGCCAGATGTCTTCATTGGGCTATCAGGCTGGACAGCTCAGTGAGTTACCATGTTTCCCCGAAAATAAGACAGGATCTTATATTAATTTTTGCTCCAAAAATGCATTAGGGCTTATTTTCAGGGGATGTTTTATTTTTTTCATGTTCAACAATCTACATTTATTCAAATACAGTCATGTCATCTTCTGGTTGCTGTGCAATGGTACACAATGGTGAAAGGTGGGATTTCACTTAACTAGGGCTTATTTTGGGGGTAGGACTTATATTACAATCATCCTGAAAAATCATACTAGGGCTTATTTTCAGGTTAGGTCTTAATTTCGGGAAAACAGGGTAGGTATCTGAGGACTTCAGTTCCCCACCGTGCATCCCAAAAAGCCAGCTTGTGTGGCCCTGGGCAAGCTTTACAGTCCCAGGATACCCCCCAGAGGAAGGAAACGGCAAACCACTTCTAATTACTGTCTAGCTAGAAAATTTTGAAAAGGGTCACCATAACTCAAGATTGACTTAACGGCACACAATTATTATTTATTCATTGGGTTAACTGGAATAAAAAAGCTGGGAGTGGGAAAGAATGGGAGTTCAGAAATTCAACCATTTTAGGCTATCTTAGTGGGAAGTTAAGATCCTAGGAATCTACATTACACCGGCTGAGATTCTGTTGCTTAGCGAAGCAAGTCATGACTAGAACAGGCCCACAGAATCAGTGAGGATTTGGTGAATCAATTCCTCCATAAGTTCTATTAATTCAAATGGATCTAATTTAGCTACAGATTACTATGCTAAGCAACAGGGTTTTCAGCCCCCCAAAAAAGGCTTAATTTAATGTATTTATTTGTTATTTGTAGCACCCTAGTTCTAAGGTCTGGCTCTAGATTTTTTTTTATTCTGGTCTGACTCATCAATGCCAAACTAGACATGACACTATATCACGAGCCATTGTCCATTTTAAAAAATTAATAAATAAAGGTACTGGAGGAATTTGGAGTGGGACACTGGCAGAGGCAAAGGGATAAAACACACCTCCCTAAATCCCGATCCAATGCTGCAGCTTGATCCAGTTACTACTTTAAGACAGATGCACATATAGACTAATGACATAGTTAACATTACATCTGGTTTGTCTGTCTATCTGTACCTTTCAGAATGGTTGCTTATTTCATCAAATGATGCCTATTTCAACTACCTTCATGATAAGTATTTATTTTATTTATTTAAAATATTTTTACAACTTTCTCCTTAAAAAGGACCCAAGGCAGCTTACATAATTAAAAGACAGTATTTAAAGCTAAAACCAGTAGGTGTACAAATACTAAAAAAATCAAAATAATATCACTCTAAGAAATGGTAAACAAAAGCAACACCAAAAACACACAAGTAATGCACAACCATCCATTTAAAAACCTCACTCAGGTAGCTAGTCACTGAAGGAAAAGTTGCCTGAAGAGAAAAGTCTTTGCCTGCTTGCGGGAGGACAGCAAATATGAGGCCAGCCTCATCTCCTGTGGGAGGGAGTTCCAAAGTCTGGGAGCAGCAACAGAAAAGGCCCTCTCCTGTGTCTCTACCAAACATACCTGTGAAGGCGGTGGAACCAACAGAAAGACCTCTTTACCTCCCACATACCAATGCTGGCATTTCCTCATTTTCAGCACAAGACAAACCTGCCACCTGGATTCATTCTTTTCCATCATTCTGACTTTTAAGCCAACGGGTTTTGCTATTCCTCCTTTAAAAATATGTTGACAGTACTGTACATGCAAATTGTACATCCGCTTAGTACAGAAAGGACAATTCAGGTTGGTTGCTGGTCTGAACACAAGATTCCCACATGCTCTTTAATGTTAGTGGCTGATAGATGGGGAGGGAAGCAGTTTCGCTTTGATAAATCAGGGTGACATCTACTTTGATGTCCTCCTCCTTCTGGTTTCTGAGCAGCATCATGCTCTTTTTAAAGTCTGTCAAATTAAGCAGAAAAACTCCAGTCATTTCTTATGCTGAATGGACATGTCGATGTGGACAATTTAAAAACAGCGAGTAACGACTTAAGCAAGTGATAGAAGATCAATGCACAAAGCATCTGTCATTACCTTTGGACCTGGCAGATAATCAAGCGCTTTGGAACAAGTAATCAACCTTTGTTGCTTGGTGAATAAAGAGATGCTGTAAGATGGTTGCACATGCAACATGATCTCGGTATCTGTCCATTATGGCTCATTTATAAACAAACAGATGCCATATCCTGCGGTCAAGAACTCTGCATCTTCGGTTCTAGTCATAATAAGGTGAGTCAGCAAGGACTGCTGTTAACCAAACTATGACCATTTATATAAATAAAGATTTGAATTGTGAAGAAGGCTTAGGTGGCTAATACAATATTGGCTTTGCTAACAGTGTTTCTATTTTCCAGACATTTATCTCCCAGCTTATGTACTGTAATTGTCAGTTTTCCTCCTAAGAAATTGCCATAACCTGACTTTGCCTGACATTAGCTTTTAATGGAAGATAAAGCCTTCTGAGATGTCACACCAACGTTTTTAGGCTAAAGATATATACAATCCATTCCAACACGATTCTCTTTGGCTACCTTGTTCCTAATACGGTTTTCTCCACTCAGGCATATCCAGAGAATTAATGGGACAGTAACACAGCAAGAAGATGTAGTAACGAGGTCCAGCCTTGCTCAACTTCTGAAATCAGTTTAGATTACGGTATGTATGTTCAGGTGGTATTTCAGCTATTTCAAAGCTGCAAAAGGCACTGGTGCACTTGCATATGTTTGAATAAATGAATACATGGCTAGGAGAAGCTTTAGATCTATAAATATTGAAAGATTTTGTTTGCAAGACCAGTGATGCATGGCGCAATTTCAAGGGGAGGGGGAGATAGGTTAACTAGCTCAATCAAAAACAATGCAGAGTCTTGCACCAACTAAAACGCTATTAAGTTGGATGTTTTGTTGTTGTTGTTTGGTGTAAGCTTTTGTGAAGTGCCGGCAACACATTTCATCAGATACATGGCAGAATGTGTATAGTGAGGGAGGACTGGAAGTCATCGACCAGAGGCCAGGCCTTTTCGATAGTGGCTGTCCCACTCTGGAACTCCCTCCCTGTAGAGGTGCGACTGGCCCCCACCCTCCTGAGCATAAGCAAGTGAACACCTGGCTTTTTAGCCTGGCCTTTGCAAACCTCACTCCTTTGTAATACTAATTTTGTACTAAGTTTATGCTTACCCATGGGTTGTCAAATGGGTTTTTGGTTTTAGATGCTAATTTTTTTTAAAAAAATTGTTGTTTTTATTTTCCTGGAAGCCACCCAGAGTAGTGGATTGTTCACTAAATGGGTGGGGTACAAGTTAAAACAAACAAATACTGTAAAGAGGTTTGGCCACTGTAGCCTTCTCCCAAGGAATCCTAGGAAATGTAACAGAGAGACCTGTCACTCAGGCAAGGAAAGGAAGAACAGAAGTCAAGGCTAGGGAGATGGGAGGGGCTAGATCCCATAATTCTCCATTCTAGGAGTTCTACCTGCCACGCAAAACACCTTATAGTCCCCTAAATGTGTCGCACCTAGAAGAAAGCCCTAAACTAGAAGGCTTTGCGGCCTAGCCAGGCCTAGCGCCATCTAACTTCCTGTTCAGAAAGAATGCTCCCCTCTAGCACTGGAGCAGGAACAGGAAGCTTAGGTGAAGCAAGGCTTCAAAGCCTTCTAGCTTAGGCTTTTCTCTTAGATGAGCTACTTCTAAGTATCTGTCTGTCAGGTAGAACTCCTAGCATAGAGGAATATGGGTTCTGTACTCCAAAATCATCTGAACATTTCATCCCTAGTAAAAACTCCATGTCTAAATAAACCAAAAGATTTTACTCCATGTTGTAGCAGAATGGCATAGCCTGTGCTGAAGTATGTATAAAAGACAGAGTTGAGTTCATATTTATATTCAGAAGCTGTAGGAAGGGTGTCAGGAGATGGCCTATGATGAGAAGTTATCGAGGCACTGACAATGTTGTATACACAAGACTTAACAGAAATGTGTAGTTCAGCTTCAGAGTATTCAGCTGCTACCAAGTGCTGAACCCGCCAGTTGAGTGCACTATTGCAGGTTGTAAAAAGCGGCACTCAGACTGTTAGTGATGTAACAAAACAACAATAATGCAATTAAGCATATCAGCATTCACTACCTTTGGCCAGAATCTTATTATGAATTTAAAATAATAAACATTTGCCATCAAGTCAATTTTGACTTATGGTGACCCTTTCTAGGGTTTTCCACATAGAAAGTATCTCAGAAGTGGTTTACCATTCCCTTCTTTGGGGGCATTCTGGGACTCTGCAGCTTGCCCAAGGCTACACAAGCTGGTTCTACTCACAGGACGCACCGTGCGAAATCAAACTGCCAACCTGTGACTCTGCAACCAGATACCTAACTCACTAGTTCATCCAGTGCAAATCTCTGTGGTGAACTGCTGCCAGTAGAGAAGTCAGTGTAAGCATTTGGTGTTGCAGTCCAAGTTGCAGCAGTTACAGAACAGCAAATGCCTATGTAGACTTCTTCATTTGTGGCAATTAATCACTGAGATTGAGTTTTACTGGCAGGTGTAATAGAATTCTGGCTATTATGGTTCCCAGAAATATGGTCCATTTCCTTTTCATCTACCTCAGTGGATGCCGTTCCGTCCCTTCAGCGCTGCCTGGAGTCTGTACTGGAATGGATGCAGTCGAATGGGTTGAGGCTGAACCTGGACAAGAAGGAGGTCTTGAGGGTGGGCGATCCTCCCGTCAGCGGTATAGGCAACTCCCTTTCTTTTGGGCGGACGACCCTTACCACAAAGAATGAGGTCAGCAGCTTGGGGGTACATCTGGACCCGGCGCTTACCATGGAAACCCAGGTGGCGTCTGTGGTCCACTCCGCTTATTTCCATCTATGGTGGATTGCCCAGCTGCATCCATATCTTGATCGGGGGGCCCTCACTACTCTAGTACATACGCTCGTAATCTCGAGATTAGACCATTGTAACGCACTCTACATGAAGCTGCCTTTGAGGCTGATGCGGAAACTTCAGATGGTCCAGAGTGCAGCAGCCAGGTTACTTAGTGGGGTGAGAAAACACCAACATATCTCCCCCACTCTGGCTCCTCTACACTGGTTGCCCATCCGTTTCCACATCGACTTCAAAGTGCTAATGATCACTTATAAAGCCCTAAACGGTTTGGGACCTCAAAACTTGGCAGACTGTCTTCTCCCACCCAGATCTACCCGAATTACTCGTCATTGCCAGCAGGGTCGGCTGAGGGGTCTGACGCCGAGAGAGGCTAGGAAGGAAAAAACTAGAAACCGGGCCTTCTCGGCGGTGGCCCCTCGGCTGTGGAATGCCCTTCCAGCAGAAATTCGGCTGGCACCCTCACTGGGTGTTTTTAAAAAACAGTTTAAAACTTGGCTATTTAAGCAGGCCTTCCCTCCAGTCAGCTAAGTCTTTTATTCTTTTCTTTCTCTCATCTTACTCCATTTTGCTAATTTTTTAATCTAATTGTATTAACTAATATATTAATGGTATTTTATGATTATTTATATTTTATATTGTCTTACTGTATTTTATGTTGTAAGCCGCCCCGAGTAGACATAGTTTAGAGGGGCAGGGTATAAATTTAATAAATAAATAAATAAATAAAATTAAAAGTCTATTTTGCCACAGAAAGTCAACATATAGCCCATGGTAACTATCTGTGTAGGTCTGCGGCCCTCAGAAGAAAATAAGGTACTCATCCATGATATAAAAGACAAAGAATGTCAAAAATGCACAGACTTTCAAAATTCATCAGCAATGAGAAGAGTTCCACAGATAGTTGACCAGATGTGCCACAGAACACTTCATGTGGAACCACTTAGCGTAAGACTGCAAGAGAATGGTACTATGATAATCTTCAGAAGCACCGTCTTTTGAAAGTCTGGACATTATTATATTATTGCAGCTGTGACAACAACCTTTGATAAAGGAACAACAGTGCACGTTATTAAGTACAAAAGTGAAGTATACCAAATTGAAGTTAACAATACAATATACCGCTTAAATGAAAGTGTTTTGGAAAACACCACCTTAACCCAAGCGGCATGCCACAAGGTGCCACAATTTTGTATTAATTCAATGCACAAGCCCTCCAACTCCTCAAACATTATCAGCATTTGTGTTTCATTACTTTTTCTTAAGCATTACAAAGGCAGATGTTGCCCTCTGAAATTCACAAGACACCAATTTGTGTTGAAAATCTATTTCAAAAATCATACAGCTCAGTAGACAAAATGCTAACGCATCTACCGCCCAAACTTATAAGGAGACTGTTTAATTTTTTTTTTACTGCTGTCTCATTAAATAAGCAAGTGTGGATGAAAATGACATCTACCATATGCTTTGAAACATCCTTTAAAAAAAAAAAAATAGATATAGCTCATTAAAGCTTGATGAACTCCAAAGACATTCAGTCACACTGTACACAGTTGCATGGTGCTTGGTATCATAAGGGAAGAAGAAAAATGCACTCTGAAACAATTGTATTGTTTCTTAAGGACCACTGGCACAAAGAAGCAGAAAATCAGACATAGGGACTGTAGCTTGGATGGCAGGAGAAAAGACATCCCACCCCCAGGGAACAAGATTATTAAAAACGGTTCTGTTAGCCTCTCAGGAAAGAGCAAACTGCTCTGAATCAGAGCAACAGACTCTATGATAAAATGTCTTGTATAATAACTAAGCATGAGCAGATTATCTTTTTTTAAAAAAAATAGCTCCCTAAATCTTGCAGCCAGTGGTCATGCTGGCTGGTAAATTCTGGCTCAGACTAAAAAATTAAATTTTCCAAGTTCCAAATTGAATACTGAACATCTTTTAATTTTGCTTCAACCACATGTACAGTAGCCGTTCTTACACAAACATACAAAGATCTGATAATATCGGGATTTTTCCACACAGTTCGATTTTGCTAACCCTAATCTGGGGGCAGAGGGAACAGTTTCAATTGGTCCGGGGATCATGGCTCCATGATCATTCAAGGGCCATACAGATAATTTAAACTGAGAGAAGATGTGAGGGGAAAAAACAAGTGGAAGTGTCCCAAAATCTGTTTCTTCTTTGGAAAATGAATACAGTATTTGGGTCAAATTCATATTGGTAGCATCAGTAACACTGTCCAAACATCTCATCCTCTGTTGTCCCCTTCTCCTCTTGCCTTCACACTTTCCCAATATCAGGGTCTTTTCCAGGGAGTCTTCTTTTCTCATCAGATGGCCAAAGTACTGAAGCCTCAGCTTCAGGATCTGTCCTTCCAGTGAGCACTTCGGGTTGATCTCCTTCAAAATTGATAGGTTTGTTCTCCTTGCAGTCCAGGGGACTCTCAAGAGTCTCCTCCAGCACCACAATTCAAAAGCATCAATTCTTTAGTGATCAGCCTTCTTTATGATCCAGCTGTCCCTTCCAGACATTGCTACTGGAAAAACCATAGCTTTGACTATGCGGACCTTTGTCAGCAAGGTGGTGTCTCTGCTTTTTAAGATTTTGTCTAGGTTTGTCATCACTTTCCTCCCAAGAAGCAGTCGTTTTTTAATTTCGTGGCTGCCGTCACCATCTGCAGTGCCCAGGGGGCCCAAGAAAGTAAAATCTGTCACTGCCTCCATATCTTCTATTTGCCAGGAGGTGATGAGGCCAGTGGCCATGATCTTAGTTTTTTTGATGTTGAGCTTCAGACCATTTTTGGCGCTCTCCTCTTTCACTGTCATTAAGAGGTTCTTTAATTCCT
This sequence comes from Pogona vitticeps, assembly GCF_051106095.1. Classification (NCBI taxonomy): domain Eukaryota; kingdom Metazoa; phylum Chordata; class Lepidosauria; order Squamata; family Agamidae; genus Pogona; species Pogona vitticeps. The sequence continues at coordinate 95,159,179 of NC_135786.1, forward strand.
CCTCACTTTCTGCCATCAGAGTGGTATCATCTGCATATCTGAAGTTGTTGATATTTCTTCTGGCAATCTTAATTCCGGCTTGGGATTCATCCAGTAGCCTTTCTCATGATGTATTCTGCATATACTGTAAGTTAAATAAGCAGGGAGACAACATACAGCCTTGTCGTACTCCTTTCTCAATTTTGAACCAATCAGTTGTTCCATATCACTTCTGTTTCTTCCTGTCCCACATATAGATTTCTCAGTAGATAGATAAGGTGGTCAGGCACGCCCATTTCTTTAAGGACTTGCCATAGTTTGTTGTGGTCAACACAGTCAAAGGCTTTTGTGTAGTCAATGAAGCAGAAGTAGATGTTTTTCTGGAACTCTCTGGCTTTCTCCATAGTCCAGCGCATGTTAGCAATTTGGTCTCTAATTGCTCTGCCATACCATGGCTAAAATTTATGCTGGTACTCCCTTAGCTAACCGCATCTCCACAATATATGCTGAGACAGGAGCCGGCACAATCATTATGGGTGCTAGAAAAAGTGTGTCCGTTACTGAGCAGATTGGCTGTAGCATCCTATTAACACTTCTGCTTAAGAGTGCTCTCTCAGTACTGTGCATGTACACAATTATGAGTAGGAAATCATTAGGACAAATTGCCCAAAACAGCAGACAAATATTATTTAGTGAACACGTGATCGCTCCTATCTTCCTTTTAAGTGCTTTGCAGGACATGCAGGAGAAAGTGGCCATTTAGAAAACTGAATCTATCAACAAACGTTGTCAAGGAAAAGAATACAATACAAAAGTCCCAGTTGTAATAGCGAGAACAGAAAACCTAATTATAAAGAACAGCAAATGATATGATTTCACAATCATTTCACTTCAGTTTTCCAAGTTTTAAAGCAGAGTAATTAAAACTCAAATTGATCTAAACATTACATCCGACTTTTCATTTAAATTTATTTTTTTAATTTAAGATTTATAAAGTTATACTGGGAGTTCCTTGAGCCAAAAACTGGGTACAGATGAGGCAAAATGACGCATTGGTTGAAATCCAGTAGTAGAATAGGCCCACTCACTGACTCACTAAATCCTCACAGATTCAATGAACCTACTCTAGTTTCAAGCTACTACTGGATTTCGGCCACTGTGATTTATTCTCAATGTTATGTTTTGAAAATATACAGATAAGCAGAAAAAATATTCCTGCATAGCTTCCCAAGTAACATAGTGAGGATCAAAATCATCAAACTGGAGAAAATTTTCTTTAAAATATAATTTAATTGCAGGAGAATGAGAAATAATTGCAACATTTCCATCCACATCTTAAAGAAAAGTGATTTCGCTGTCATCCTTCTCATGTGACCTACAATTTTTAAATATCAACTGTTAAGAACCTTGGCAGTTTCTGGCACTCGGTTGTCAGGGTGCACAGTCAAAAAATACTGTTTTGTCTGAATTATGAGAACAGCCTTTTGTTTCTTGCAGAAGAGATGGGTTTTTCTGACATTTCATGATGGAGGGAAGCTTGAAGAGCTGTTCACCACCCAACCTTTCATTTTATCTTCTCTCAGCATCCACTGGATCTGCTCAATGACAGTTTTAGTCACAACCAGATGCGTCTGCATCAAATTTACTTTAACAGTGCTGGCACAAACTCACTGAATAGTTCTGTAAGTCCTGCTGCCTTGAATTCATTTTGTAGCTCATCCAGCGATGAATACTCTTTGACTTCAAATGCCTGAAACCTATGTTGTACAAGAGAGACTTCATGAATATGCCTGCACTTATGTCAGAATGTAATTATCAATTCAAAGGTGCTTTTCTATCTGAAACAATACTAAATTATACCTTCTATGTTCTCTCTGCACTTTTGCTTCAGAGAGTACACTAATCATTTTCTCCTTACACTTCTTTCCACCTGAATCCACGTCCACCTTGCTAGTTTTCTGAAGGTGAAGATATTCCTAAACCACAAGAAAAAGAACAAAACCCAGACAATGTCAGAACACAAAACTTTGTCCATAATAATCTGTGGATTGAAGATTGTTCCTAGAAAGAGATCAAGGAAAGGGCATTTGTCCTAAATGTTTGTGCCTTTGCTGAAATTAATTGGTCAAAAGCTCAGACCTTCTGGTCTCAATTTTATGGAGGAAATGATATTGTTCCGTGTGTGCTACTGTTGTTTTTTTATGCCCATGTAAAGTATAGGAGATGTATACCCATTTATATATGTCTGGAAACATGTTCCAGGTTTCTGTGAGAAACCCTGGTATATACGTTTCAACCATCTTTTGCAAATAAAATGAGAAGCAGCACTAATTCTTCTAGTGGTTTTTTTAAACTGAGGAAAACAGATGTCTTAATGTCACCACTTCTTAAATCACTGGGTTTGCATCTGAAATCAATAGCTCAGTTCATTAAGCTATCTCAGGGATCTCTCATTTTATGAGGCTGACCAGGTGTTAAAATAATCAGGGGAACCCTTTCTGTCAGTCCCACCATCTTCACAGGTGCATTTGGTGAGACAGAGGAGAGGGTTTTCTCTGATACTGTCCCCAGACTCTGGAACTCCCTCCCACTGGAGTCCAGACTGGCCCCATCTTTGTTTTCTTTCCGCAGGCGGATGAAGACCTTTCTCTTCAGGCAGGTTTTCCCTTAGTGACTTGCTCTCTGAGACAGTTTTTTAAATTGATTGTTGTGTGTTGTTGCTTAGAATGTGTTTTTGGTGTTGCTTTTGTTTACTGTTCTAATGTGGTTTTTGTTTGGTTCTTATAAAATATTTATATATTTACTGTTTTTAGCTTTTAAATATTATCTTGTATTGATATGATCAAGCCACCTTGGTCTTTTTTTAAGGAGAAAGGTGGGGTAAAATATTTTCAATAAAGAGATAAAGAAATCTGTTCTCCATTGTATTAAATCAAGGTGGTGGTTGTTTACTATCACTCCCAGAGTTCATCATGGCCATTGATTATTCAGGTTAAGGAACTCTGAGAGGTGTAGCCCAAAAAAGTTCAGAAAAATTGGGAATGGCAGCAGAGTGACCCAAGAGGGTGGCAAAACCCTGGGAGGAAGTACCAGAACCACAGGTCACTTGTCCTACCTGGATTACACAATATAGTGCTTGGGGTGGAGAAACATGGATTCAAATCCCTGTACCACTAATAAATGCATAGCTTTGGGACAGACACTGTACTAAGAAGTTGGAGGGAAGATTCTGAGAACTACAGTACTGTACAACAAAGTTACTTTTCCAAGTTGTACTGAGCTATACTGGGGAAGGAGAAAACTGAAGTGAATTAAACGAAACAGGTTGTTTCATTTTGACAAGAGTGAAAATCTATCAGTAGTTTAGATTTGTTCAGCTTTGGCAACTTGCAAGTTATACATATTTTTCCTCCACAAAATTTCTGGTTACATGCAAGATTAATGTTATTTCATCCTGATATTAAGAAAACAACTTAATCTGTGTGAGGTAACAGGTTCCACCAAACTACAGTGGTTCTGGAGAAACCTACTGCATAAGAACAAAACTGCAAATTCAACATAATTCATCCAGAACCCCACGTGTAACACCAGAAAGGGAATCTGTAACCCTTTGGATGTCAGCCCCCTTCCTCCCAAATAAAAATAAAAATAAAAGCTCAGATTAAAAGATAGCAATTAGTCTTTAAGGTGCTACAATGTTTTTATCTTCTTTATTTTTTATTTTTATGTTGTATTTGGTGTGATATGCTGGCACAGACTAGCACCGCTACGTCTTCTAAAACTACAACCTTGGTATGTCATTAGTCTATAACTTTCATCAGATTTCAACATCACTAGTTAGAGTTGATGCTGTATACAATAGCTGGAGGGCTACCCATTCCCTACCGCTGCAGTATAAAACATGCAGCAATCCATTAGCTACAGGTCATCACAACATTAGTCTTCTCATCTTTATGCTGCATTTGATATGGGGATTATCTGAAATAGGGACATACACATTCCGCTTCATTGAGTGGCTTTTAAGACAGTATTTCCTCCATTCCTTTAATAACACTACACAATCAAAGTATTATCTCCCAGCAGCTTCTTATCTGAAACCTAATTTATCCCCTGGCCTCAAGGACCCTCCCCTTACCTATTTTCCCCTATGGCAAGAGGTTTCTAAATTCTTCTCCTTGGTGTGAATTACCACGGAGCTGCTACCAGAGTTCTCCACTCACGAACCTGAGTGATTGCTCCTGAGCTTGAGGCAAAAACAGGTGAATAGCAGCTAAGGTATACACGATGAGGACTTTGCCAACTCCATCAATACTGTCTATTCTTGTTAACGCAGAGTACTTTTAACTCAGGTATTAATATAGCTGGTGGAGTCAAGATGGCTGGCCACCCTTCTTTAACTCAAAAAGCTGCTGACCAGACCCTTGTTAGCCCAAAAATGAAACATTTCCTAAATGCAAACATATGTGTGAAGGGGACAGGACAGGACAGGACAGAACGGAGAGAGAGACAGAGAGAGATGGTTTTTTGGCAAAAAAGAGAGCAAGAAAGAGCGAGAAAGATTGTTTTTGGCACACAAAAGAGAGGAAGGAAGGAAGGAAGGAAGGAAGGAAGGAAGGAAGGAAGGAAGGAAGGAAGGAAGGAAGGAAGGAAGGAAGGAAGGAAGGAAGGAAGGAAGGAGGGAGGGAGGGAGGGAGGGAGGGAGGGAGGGAGGGAAGGAAGGAAGTGAACAGCAAGTTTCTTAGTGGTATTATTACCAAGCAACTCTACCCCAAATACAGAATGAATTTAGGTTCACTGTTCCCTGTGTTAACCAAACCAGCAACAAAAGGCAGTGTCTGCACCTTAATATTCCTTCTGTCTCCTTGAAGAAGAATCAGAATAATCTTGCCCATGAACATTAGTCTTCCAGTCAGCTTTAGATCTGTGCACCATTTTTCCACAGTTTTGACATATTTTCTCCTAGCTCTCATATGATCTAAATGCAAAAGGACAGTCCAGATGCCATCATCCTCCGCTGTGCCTGTTGACAGAGTACTTTTCTCACTGCAGGCTGATGTTCCGGCTTGCTTGACAACATCCCCGAGATTCTGCTGTATCCAGAGAATCAGCTTGTGTACCATGGGTTGTGAAAAATGTTTCTTTGCTTCCTCAAGTAATCTCTCTCTTACAGCCATACACTGTGTCCTTGTAAGGTGCTCAGAGTTAACAGAGATATTTGGCAAGCTTGACGGGTAACTGATTGGTAAATGAAACAGCAGCTTTAATGATACATCTCTGCCCAAAGGTCCTTTCACATGGGTCTGAATCTTAAATGAGATTCCCTCCGTCTCTGAAAAACATCCAAAAGCAAATAATCAACTGAGTATCAACTGAAATTCAGTTAAGTTTTATCTGCTCTCATGAAAACCTTGAGTGGTATCTATATACTTTACAGTGGTGCCTCGCTTGACGATGTTAATTCGTTCCAGCGAAATCGCTGTAGAGCTAAAACATCATCAAACAAATGAAAAAACCCATTGAAATGCATTGAAAACTGTTCAATGCATTCCAATGAGCTGAATACCTGCTTGTCCAGCGAAGATCCTCCATACAGTGGCCATTTTCAGTGCCTGTAAAGCGAGGAATCCATCCTAGAAAACAGCGGGGGGCCATTTTCTTCAGCTGGCGGCCATTTTGAAACCCGACGATCAGCTGTTTGTTGATCGTGTAAAGCGAAAATCGGTTCCCGAAGAAGGGAACCGATCATCATTAAATGAAAAAAATCCATTTAAAACATTGTTTTGCAATCGCAAAAGCGATCGCAAAAACCTAATCGTATAGCGATTTCCTCATTAAGCAAGGCAATCATTAAGCGAGGCACAACTGTATATTGAAATGGTACACGATTGTTTCTGAGCTCAAGCATTATGCAGAAAAATAAAATCCATGCATCCAGCCTGAATTGTATACTGCTACAGCCACAGTTTTTGTCTCTACCTGTCACAGTAAACTCCCCTAAACTCAGTGGGGCAAAATTGTGTTGCATAACTCTGCAGCTGCATAACCCACATCAGGCAGTGGAAGCATTTAGTTTAAAGTAACTAAAAACTTCCTATCCCCCTCCTTTTAGGTTCTGAGGCTCCCTGGGGCTCCCTTTTGCCCTAGAGAAGTCTTTGAGAGCATCAGGATGGGGTGGTGGTGGAACCTTTAATAGTAAAAAAAATCACTGCCAGACTACCGCCACCAGGATCAGGAGCAACAGCAACAATACATATGGGCCGCAGAGAGAAGGCAGAAGTGTAATGTACCTACTCTGCCTCTGTCTTCTTCCAAAAGGAAAGCCTAGTGCAAGCAGAATATAGAAAGGTGGTGCCGGGTCAATGCCCAAGGTAGGTGAAGAGATGGTATGGGAATATCTAGACATTCGAAATGAATTCAAATCTCCTGGGTCAGATAAAATGAATCCAAGGGCACTAAAGAAACGTGCAGACATAATCTCAGAGTCTCTGTTTGTAATCATGGAGAATTCTTAAAAAACAGGTCCCTGAAGACTAGAGGCAAGCAACTATCATCTCCACCTTCAAAAAGGCTATGTTTAGCCCAGAGGAGATTGAAAAGTGATACAATAGTCGTCTTCAAACATGGCTCTTTTTCACTGGAGGTTTTAAATAGCTATTAGATGGCCACTTATCAGGGATGCTTTAGCTGGGCATTTCCTGTTTCTGCAAGGGTGCTTACCTGAAGGAACCCTGATCCAGTGATTCTTACATATGAAAACTCATCCATGAACTCACTAAAGCTGTGGTCACACTGCCAAATTGAATCGATTTCTGTTCAGACTATTAAAAGACTCAAGTTCAAGCCACATGGTATTTAAACCAGTGGCCACATTCACAGTCACTGAACAGAAATTGATTTAGTGATTTAAACTAGTTCTGGCACCTACACTGCTGAAACTGACTCTTTTCCTTTGTTTTAGGAGAATATTGTTTTTAAAGATTTTGATTTTATTCCTCTCCCCCCAAAAAGTAAGTGATACATCAATAAATCAAGTGCCTAGGAGGTGCCACCTGGTGTCATAATAATCACCAGAAGAACTGATACAACTATGTGTATAAAATGCCTCAAATCCTTGGAGTGTGCTATGTAAATTCTAAGTTTCATCAGTGTAGTCTCATGAATCATACAATCCAAAGCAACAAGAAAAAGAGTATCCCAATACATTATTCCTGTCAGACTGTTTTCTGATGGCTACGTAGCTGAGGTAAAACAATGATAGACTTCTTGTGATTATTAAAAGGGGACAAAGAACTCATCTGCTTCTACTAAAACAGGGGGAAAGAATAGGGTATAAGATGAAAGGTGCTCTTTTTCAGATCTTCACCGCCTCATCTCTTTGATCTGTTCTACCCACTTCACCCCATTTCTTCAAAAAGTTGCTAAATGTCAAGTTGATTCATTCTACAGGGGTAGGGAGAGACGAGATATGAAAGGTGCAGCAGAGCAGTTCTAAGTTTCAGATTAATTCTTTTGAAGTGGCTTGTCTCTCTTCCCTACCTCCCAAGTTCTGTCCCTCCCTCCCTGCCTGCCCATGAGAAGGCAATGGAATTATTCTGAATCCTCCTCCCCTCCCCTCCCAGTTGAGATGCTTCACAACCTTCTCTGTCCTCTGCTAGACAACAGAAGAAGCTTCTTAATGAGCAAGGCAACGTGAAATGGCTCAGACTAGGTAATACCAACAAGAGGTGAGGTAATGTTCTGTTGCCCCAAGAGTCTTCCACATCTTAAGAATCCTTGTAAAATACACAAATGTGTGATAACACTGAATAGCCAGGCCACTCGTTTCTAACTACTGCAGTTAGGTCCACCTTGGACATCCAGCTTGCCAAGGGAGTTACAGTCAACTGACCAGTCTAACAAAATCTCTGAGAGATTGCGTGAGAGGAAAGACAAAGAAGAAACAAAATCAAAATAAATATTTAATTATCATCATTACTGATTAATACATAATAAAATGATAGTCTTCAAGGTGATGCATGAGTCTTATTTTTGCCATAACATTTATTTATTTATTTGTTTGTTTGTTTGTTTGTTTGTTTGTTTAACTTATATGCCACCCACTCTACCCAAAGGTCTCTAGGCAGCTTACAACAATTAAAATTCAACTAAAATACAATAAAAGATAAAATGATTAAAATAAAATTATAATTGCCTTCAGGACCCACAGTTGATGTTATTTCAATTAAAAGCCTTCTGGAACAGGAAGGTTCATTTAAGTACTGCATTATGAGTTGGATCTATATTTAGACATGAACATATTAGACATAAATGGACTTTAGTTAGCCATAATTGCTACCAGTCTTTTCCAGAACCTACCATGTTTTTCTGAAAATAAGACAGGGTCTTATATTAATTTTTGCTCCAAAAATGCATTAGGGCTTATTTTCAGGGGATTTTTTTTTTCATGTACAACAATCTACATTTATCCAAATACAATCAATCAAGTCATCTTCTTCTGGCTGCTGCATAATGGTGGAGGACGGGGTTTCACTTAACTAGGACTTATTAGGGGCGGTAGGGCTTATATTATGAGCATCCTGAAAAATCATACTAGGGCTTATTTTCAGGTTAGGTCTTATTTTTAGGGAAACAAGGTAAGAAAGTTGCTTTTTGAGGACTACAATGCTCAGAATTTCTCAATCAGCAAAGCCACTAAGCCTTCGGATCACTGCGATTGCACTCTGACCTGCAAATAAAACATTTGCCTGAGTTCTTTAATCCATAGTGCAAATGTGGTGCCTCACCTTTGCATCACGAATTTGTTCTCGGTTTTTCCCCCCTATACATTTCAAAGTTATATTTGCTATTCAGAATGGACATGATAATCATGTGACTCTGACAGGTTGCTAAGCATCTGAAAGTGGTGGATTAGAACAACTTCTGTTTGCCTAACTCTATCACAAGAGGTGCTATGTGAAACAGAGAGCAGTACATTACAATTCCGTTGGCATTTATTGTGCTAATAAGTTGGAATCCAGCAGAGTTTCATTCATCCTCCTCCCCCCACTTATCATGAGTAAATTTAATGCCAGCACACTTCAAATTGTTTCCTGTATTTGGTGTCACTAGAAAGGGCTCTTCTTCCCCCACCTGCAAGCTTTCAGTGTCATTCTGTGCTTCTGAGAGTTACCTACAGAAATCTAAGTTTTGATGAACAAATATATATTTTATGTCAAGATAGCTGAGCAAACTAGAGAGGAGGCTAGAGTGGATTAACAAGTAAATTATGTCATTTTATCTGCAACACTAATCTTTGGAACCAGACAAGTAAAAGGAAACAGACCTTTCTTAATTAACTTATTTAAATTCATACACACATCATTTTCAATAAAGCATCTTTTGAATTTTGAGCATGTCACTGCTCAGCTTTGGAAAACTCGTGTTTTTACATGCTGTGAGGGAAGAAAAAAATATTCCTTTTTTTCCCTCCTAAAGCCACCAGTTCTCAAGAAAATTCTACCCTTGATCCTTTCTGATCCATTTATTTAACACAGCCATTTCATAGAATACTATCTCAATTATTTGTCTTTAACAAAAGCCGCTTGGAATATCATTTTCTAAATGATTTAAATTATTTAAATAATTTAATGATTAGAAAAGGGATCTAAAGGGATCAGTGCACGATTTCTTGGTGAATGAGGCAAAAGGAGGCTTCTTGTCTCTTGTAACGTACTTGTGAACATATTCAGGTAGCAAGTAAGTTGTGAACTGAAGAATATAATTTATTGCATGACATATAATGTACCAGTCCAGTTTGGAAGTTCTCAAGTTCATGGTTCCTTGGTTTTGTTCTGTTTTTAAAGCAAGGACACTCGCACTGATTTCAAGAGGAGGCTGAAACTACAGATAGAGCCCCACAATTGATCTCCCAGCTATTCTTCTGAAATGCAGTTTCAGAGGAATGTTGATTTGATTGAGAAAACAGTGGTGGGAAGATGGCTCTTTCAACCTTAGTCCTCAAGCCATTTATCCACATGCTGGTATTTACTCAGGTATTCAGTTTAAAGAGAATATGTATTTCCCTGGAGAGGTAAAGGCAAGTGAGGAGGCAGAGATGAGAAAATGATGAAACTTTTTTTCCTATTTTCCCTCCCCAAAATCAGAGAAGAGCCTCCCACACCCAAACATCTTCCATTTTTTTTCCACCCCTCACATCCATGTATTTTGCCCTGAAGGCCACAGCAGCTTGGAGGCAGAGGAGGGGAAAACATGGCTAGAGGGCAGAACTGAATACTCACTCTTCCTCAGCTGCTGCTTCAAATAAATTGGCAGTTCTGTGCATCTGTATGTCAGTTTAAAAAAAAAACACTTGTGAAATCCAGCACAAGTCTGCCTTTAATGTGTAATTTACAAGTTATGCCTTAAAATTTATATTTAATACTCACTGAAGTCACTGGAATGTCATACAGTATTCTTAATTTGGGCAGGATTGTAACTCAAATTTCCAGATCTCATGATCTAGATACTGGCAAGGGCAGCTAGAATAATCTGTTAAGGACATGATTATCAGATTAAAGAACTTTCAATCCCATAATTCAGAAAGAATCCCCTAAACTAGATTATGGGATTGGGAGCCCTCAAACTGGTAGTAGCGCAGGCTCCTCACCTCCATGCTGCTCCCATGCCACTTTTTCAAACCAAATAAACTTTACTGAATTCAAAAATATGTTTGGGTCTGTTGGAGAAACCAAACACAAGAAAGATCTCCCTCCTTGGAAATTGGCTAAGGCAGGCAACCTATTTGAGAAATCCTAACAATATGTTTTAAATACCTTAGTGATCAGGCAGCTGGGGTTTTTCCAGCCGTGTTCACAACTTTATGCACAGGCAAACACTGAGTCAACTAATCTGTAATTTAGCATTAATTATTCATATCTTTTTGTTAATGCTTTCCAAAGTTAGTACTGATTCAAATAAGCAGTATGGTGCCTGGGGGAGGGGGCAGAAGTGAAGGGTAGGAGTTGTCCCAGCAGAAACTATCAATCTCAAAAATTGCTATTTTCACAACCTGCTTCCTCTGTCGGTGCCGACTCCTGCAACATGATTATCTATTTGTACTGCCTGGATGGCTGCAGTGATTTTTTCCCACAGCAACTAGCAGGGACCCATTTTTGAAAAACTTTGCATCAAAGCTTTGCTATGCAGTTTACTCTGAATTTGCTACTGTTCCATCAACAGAGAATGAAATTAGCTTCTTCAGCAGTGGTGTCTTGAGAGTGTGTAATGAGGAAGTTTGCCTAAGTAAACTGCAACAGCATTTACAGAGCAGTTAACAGGCACATAACAAGGTGACTGCCTTCAGAAAAGCTTTTTTCCACATGGATTTTTCTCCAGAAGAATTGCTTCAGGTTACTTCTTCACCACTATTACATTCTCAAGTAGCTGTCTAGCACAAATTCGTTGGGTTCCATAGGGTTTATTCACAACTAACCCACATAAAGGACGTATCACAACCCATGGGAGAGTCCTGTGGCATCTTTGGTAGGAACTATGAAGATTTACAGGAAAAAAAATCCCCAGAAAAACAAATATTTTCAGTTTAAAGCAAAACATTGTGATTGAAACTGTGTCCTCATAGCAGAGATTCAGCTCACAGATTATCTTATCCCATCCTCTTTCAGAATCAGGACAGGGGCCAATAGATGCACCGTTCTTGTAATTTAATTTTCACCCCAAGGTGAGTCCCTTCTTTAATTACCTAAAAAGAAAGGGGGGAAAAAAACTCTGCTTACCTTGAAGTAAGCCCATTAAATGCACCAAGACAGGTGCATCAGTTGGTCCCCATTCTGAGTGAGGATGTAATAATCTGTGTCTCCTGGAATACAGCTTCAGGCACAATCATTTGCTTTAAATAAAATTGGTTTCTCCTTTTGTGAATTTCCCTGATTTTGAATCATAGGAATAGACAGACATCAATGTTGGAAAAGAACATCTGTGTTTATTTCAGGTAATAGAAAAATATTTTCACAAATCACAGTATAGACACAACTGTGTCAACAAAAACTTAACAGCTTGGACTCACAGGAGGACCGTCTTCTCCCAATTACTGTAATTCTTGCTGAATCTCTACGAAAATCATGGCTACTCACAAAGCAGAGGGACTTGGCATTTGAGACCATTATTTAAAAAGACAAGTTCTACATGCAATAAAGTGTCACTCATAAACCACCACCCCCATCCTCACATGCCACTCAAAATCTTACCCAGAAAACATATTCCAGGATTAGATGTTTTCCAACAAAAGCTAGTCCTACCCAAAGACAGAGTGCTACAAAACCACCGCTTTCATCTCATAACTGGCACTCTGTTTTGTCCAGTTGCAAAAAGTAAACTTCAAGCTTTCAAAAAGTGGCAGGACTGAGATGTAGAACCACAGAATCAATGAATAATAGCTATAATTAAAATAGAAAAATGGTAGAAACCTGCTTTATAAAAGAGCAGGTTTCTACCATTTTTTTCTATTGGGGTTAAAATGGAAAGTATCGTTGTAAATATACATGGTGGCTAAAACTATTATCTAATTACTAATATTATCACTGACATTCATGTCAGTGTTCAAGCTGTTCCTACAGAATCTTGTAGGTTCAGAGCACCATCTCCTATGGCAGATGGGGATCAACTTCCACTGATGAAGTCTGAGGATGCTGTTCCATTACCTGGAGCAGACTGGATTTTGGCTAACCACATGCGTTCGTTTCCTTGTCCCTCTTGGTTCCTTACATCCAGCTGAAGGAGATGAATTGGGTGGAAATGACAGGATGTCTCTTTATAGCAGGGAATGCTCCCCCATGCCTTGAAAAAGAGACATGTTCAAACTCTTCATTTTAAAACCCTCCAGAAGACTGAAATAGCTACTGCACATTCATAAATATCCCATCTGAGGGCAAACTATTGGAGAGTTCGGCAAAGATCCAATTCCAGTTAAAACAAAATGAATTATCTGGACCCATTTTCATCTAATTCAGGCTTGGTGGACACTGAAACTGCCCGAGCCAGGACACATCTAGTGATGGTCTCTACGAAAGAGAGAGACAGGAGGAACACAAGTCTTGTTCTCCTTAACGTCTGGGAGGCAACTAATATCACATACCATGGCAATTTTCTCTACTGGTTCTGCGGACTGAGTGACAGCAACGGATATGGTGATCTGGCCTTTATATTAGTACAAAAACAATATTTATCCAACCTCACAACATTTATAACTAATTACAGTGGTGCCTCGCATAACGTTTTTAATTGGTTCCAAAAAAAAAAACGTTCCCATAGAGATGCATTGGAAACCGGTTAATCCGTTCCAATAGGCACGGATTGCCGTCCTTAAGCGAAAAAACCCATAGGAAACATCGTTATACGATACAATGTATCCTCCATTGGAATGTATTGTAGCTGACTCAATACGTTTCAATGGCTTTGCGAAGTCAATTTTTGCAAAATTAAGTGTGTCATAAAAGGGTCAAAAATGGTTTTAAATGCTTGGATTAGCTTCTGCACCCTCTAAAACGGATGCAAAAGTTAATTTGGCTTTGATCTGACTTTTCGTTAATTAATGGTGAATTTTTTCCCCCCAACTTTTGACAGCTGTCAAAATCTGACAGCTCCATTATTTCCTATGGGGGAAGAAAAAATTCACAAAAAATTAATGAAGACTCAGCAACTGTTCTAAATTCTTGGGTTCGTTAGAGGACCCCCTAAGTTGTGTGCAAACCTGATTTGGCTTTGATCTGAACTTTCGTTAATTTTTTGTAAATTGTTTTCTCCCCCATAGGAAAGCATGGAGCTGTCAGATTTTGACAGGTCCATTGGTTCCTATGGGCCAAAAAACAAAAATTCACAAAAAATTAACGAAACGTCAGATCAAAGCCAAATCAGGTTTGCACATGACTTAAGGGGTCCTCTAACGAATCCAAGCATTTAGAACCGTTTTGGACCCTTCTAAGACACTTTTTAAATTGAAAACAAAAACATCGTTAAGTGAAGCAGGGGACCTAAAACAAAAAACGTTAAGCGAAGCATGGTCCCAAAAATGCTATGCGAAAATCGCCCATAGGGAAAAACGTTATACGAAGCACAATCTGACTCTGAAAAAATAAACGTTAAGCGAAAAAAACGTTAAACAAAGCAAACGTTATGCGAGGCACCACTGTATATTTCAGTATTATGGTATCCATCTTGCTCCCCATGCTCTTTAATTTCTGTATGAGATGCTGAACCTCACTGCTGCCCATGTAAACAGACAATGTGCTGCACAACAGGTAAATCTGCATCTACTGTAAATTTCTGGGTGATCTTACTGCAGACTGAAAAGGGTTGCTAACTCTTCAATTTTTTTTAACAATAGCTTCAACAAAACGATTTCCCCCATTATAGTGCTGAAATGGAGATAATCTGGACAATCTGTAAACAGATTTTTATCAAGATTGTAATCTCCACATCTTCTAAAACACGACACAAGCAGCCAGGATCAGAATCCTTCAAATCTAAGCACATGCCCTTTGCACCAGGTTCCAACTGATGGATCTCAGAGGTCAATAAAAACAAAGCCTGATGTTTCTCCAGCTTTCTTCCTAGAATATACCAAACATTCTCCTGCAGCTGCACAACAGAAGCAAAGAATACAGTGACAGATGACCTGCTTTTCTGGGAAGCCTGTTTGCCAGTACTGATCTCACTAGGAAACCCTCAACAGTTTAAAAAAAAACCAATGTTTTTCTGGAACACTGTCTGAAAACTATACTGCTGCCCAAGCCATGCTTTGACAGAGAAGCACAGTTCTCATATTGCCACCTGCTAGACATGCAACATGTTGTTCCAACATAGCAGGTGCATATTTAATGGATATTAATGATGTTTAGTAGTCCAGCCATCAACTCTTGCAAAGCAGCCTTGGGATCTTTAGAAGCTACTGGCAACAAAAGAGAGCACTTGGTACAGCTTGCCAGCAGATGTTGAGAGACAGGCAGGGTACGAGGGCACAGCTGACAAGAGAAGAGAGAACCACGTGGGAATGTTCTGCAGTGCTTACAGACTTTGGAACTGGGAGAAAGAGATATAAATAAATAAAAGTTAACATTGTTGAATGTATTCCCAGGTTAGGGATGCACCAAAAAAAAGGGGGGGGGGAATATATCCAGTAGGAAGCTGGTAATTCCCCCTGTTTGACATGAAGGAACAAACTACCGGGAGAGAGCAGAAGCAACAAACAGATGTCAGAGAGAGAAATGTTCTCAAAATATTCTAATCAGACTAGCTACTCTCTGGAGAAAAAGCAGAGAAGTTCCAAAGGGCCAACTCATGACATTTTGCTGCCTTTAGCAAAGAACAAAATGATGCAGAATCATTAAATCATAGAGCCAAAAAGGGACTCCCCGGGACCCCCTTCTAAGCCACTGCCAAAACAGGAAACGGACAGCCAAATCTTTCTTCAACACCAGCAATGTGAGAGCCTCTTCTACCACATCCGACAGCTGGAGGCATCTTAGAACAAGTTGTGTGGCGCATACGTCTCCACTGCAGCACTTCCTGGGAGCTAATAGTATGTGCAGATCAGAGAGTCCTGGATCTTTCCTTCACACACAGCACCTATCTAATGGCTGCTGGACAACCCCTACCCTTATGTGCAAGAAAAGAAACATAAAATAATATAAGATTAGCCCGGCAGAAGAATATTTTGCTTTTAATGTCAAAAAGAGCTGATGTCTCAAGGCAGATGCTTCAAGGTGAGATGTTCGAGGCAACTGCCCTGCTTTGTTCTTGGAATTTTAGCGAAATGTGGTGCTCCAAATTCCATGTCTTCCGCTTGTAAGGGCTTCTGAGTGTACTCACATTTTGAAGCTTGAGTTAAGACTCACCAGTTATGGACCATGCCTCAAATTTTATTAATTTTTGAAAAGAAGTGGGGGGGTTACTTTTAGATTGCTGTCTGTCTGTTTTTAAAAGGCTGAGCCTTTAGCTGTAAGCAAGCAAAATAAAGTATTTCTTAGCATTCCCCAACCTGGAACTGTCCAGATGTCCTGTAGTACAATGTCCATCATCCCTAGCAATGATGCAATTGGGTACAGCTGGATGCATTTGTTCCCCTAATTTTTGGCAAGGGCTATATATCCATTCTTGCACAACTTTATCAACTTACACTAAGCAGCATAGTTTAATTTCTAAATAGGAGGTGGTGGAATGCAAGTTTGCCTGCAAGAAGTAAGGTTTGTGCCCTTATTAAATGGAAGCCATTTCTGGTCTCTATTGAGAACTACTGAAGAGCTGCTTTTTCTTTGCAGTAGAGGCCATGACACTCTTTCTGTATTGTTTAAAGCTGTTCTTCACTTGATGACAGTTAGAAAAATGAGGGAGGTGATGGTTCACCATGGAAACCCTGCCAATTCAAAGTTGCCGCCAGTGTCACAAGCCCAGAGATCTTGTGCCCTCATGCAGCTGAACAGTTCCCATGAAAAAAAGCAAATAGGCTACAATTCTAAGGGAGGGGAAAGTACAAAATGATTAAATTTTGAAACCTCATCCTTACCACTGAGGATCTAAATTTTATCCTAAAATAATTCTAGATTTTTTCCCCCAATTCAAAGCTGGATTCAACCGCAGCTTGGGCGAACCGCGCCAAATGTGCATTTTATTTTTAATCCTCCCTGACAGTCACAACACAGCCTCTCTCCCCGACCTTAGAATTATTTTAGGATAAAGAGTTTGTGCTTGCAAAACTCCAGCTCGCGCAAGCACCTAAGTGGGGCGGCGACAGTCACACAAATCACCTGACACTCCCAGCACTTCGCATTCATCTTTCCCGCAGTAAATAGCGGCGATGACAGAGAGCTCCTCCAACGCCAGTTCCGACATGGCCAGAAAGTGCCCCGCTTGGGACTTCTGGCCTCCTCGGCAATCCCGAGGAAGAGACAAGAGAAGCACCTCCTCTTCCGCCTTCCAACAACAGCAGCAAAACACTAAAAAGGGGGGGGCCGTGGCTACAAGGAGGCGCTGCAGCACCTTCCGTGTTAGACACCGATATGAGAAACATGCGGCTACTGTACTTCGTCATTAGTTGTACCGTGTGTGGTCTGTGGCGGGTTCTCACGTTACGGAACCCCTGCGTGTCGGGGCGTGCAAAGGGCGCGAATAGTACGTGCAGTATATCACACCCGTTCGCCCGCGCGCGGAGCAAAGGAATAAGCAGGGAGTTGACAAAAATAGGTTGTTTTGATGGATGTCACAGGGCGAATCAGCCATAGAAACTTACTGAGGGTGTGGAGCCAGTAAAATCAACCCTTCAGTATCTCACTTACCTTGAAAGCCCTGTTAGTCTCTAGAAGTTAGTTCCGACTTGAAAACACGTAACATAAACTGGGATTCAAGGGGTCATGGAGGAGTGAGGTTATGTCAAATACTTTGTTAGAGCTCCCAAACCGAGCGATCTAGAAGTAATTTTCCCTCTAATTCTGGAAGTATCCTCCGGTAGTATTCTAGCATGCTTTGCTTAGATTGTTCTGTTTCCTGCCTGTTGCCACTTTTGTTTACTATGAAAAATACGATGGCCAAAACCGTATTGCAAAATAGTGCACCCTCAGGGGAGATTAGGCAAGCGGTTTTTGCAATTTCTTCACCATCTGTTGTGCAGTTTGCCACACAACTGGATGCACAACCCAAGGCAACCAGAGCACACCTGAGTATACAGTAGGTAGGCAGAACAACAAAGCGCACCAGTAGCACAATTTCTGATTTTGCACTGCACAGACCCACTAGCATTCTGGCCAACCTTTAGTTAATTAATAACAAAACCAGAATATACATTGACCCCACCAATCAGTAATGCTCAAACTATATCCAGTGTGATGTAATGGTTAGATATTGAATTTCTGACATGATTAACTCAATTCCAGTGAGTGGCACCAGCCATTGGCTCTGCCTTAAATACTTCCCTGGGTAGTTGTGAAATTGATGCCATGAGCTCACCGAATGATGGGATAAAAAGGTATTTGTAGTGATTACCCAACTTTGGCTCAGGTAGAAGATTATTGGCATGTACCAATGAGAGCTGTTGGGAGGCAGAGCCAAAGAAACTGGAAGGGAGGGGGCGAGTCAGTTTAGTTCCTTCAGTCAGAGACAGAATTTGGAGGCAGAGAGAGCGTTTAAGGGGTGATTACTCAGAGTGTGACCTGTATTAATAAAGATAGGAGAGGTTAAAATAAAACACTGAAGCTTGGTGTACCTTTAAGAATGTGCTTAAGAGGTATACCTAAAAACATGTAGTCAATAAACCTGTTTCGGTTTAAAAGTTTCGGTACTGCATGGATCTCAGTCTTTCATAGGAAATATAGGTTGATAAAGAGATCAACTGGTGGCAGCGTGTTAAAGGGCGTGTTGGGGTACTCGGGTGAGCTTTTTGTTTGGTGAAACAAGCAGGGGCCACGGGGTAAACGCCACAGTACAGTAGTTAAGGTTGCCAGCTCTCTCGGTTTCTTCATAGGAAGGCATTGGGAGAAAAGCTTTGCCATGTGCATCTCTGTGTCTCTGCATTTGGCTATTTACAGAAGGGCCCTCTGTCCGTAGCAGCTGAGAAACTTCCTATATGCAACATCAATTTATACTTTGAATATACAATAACTGCCAATTTCTTCCCTGGCCCGGCCTGCGTGGCCTAACCACCCAGCCTCCTGATGCCCTGCTGAACTGTACCGGTAAGACAGGCATTCCTTTCTGGCTATGGGGGAAGAGACCAGACCTTGAAGCCCTGAATACTAGAATACCAGCAAGAAATACTTTCAGAATTTGAGAATACTTGCTTCTAGAATGCAAGGAGCTAGAGAGCGGACATTTCAGGGATCTGCTGCCCTTCAGGCAGGGAGAGAAATCCTCATACAAGCCGAGCAGGAGGAGAAGAAAATGACAGATCGTTTTAAAGCCTGAGCATCCATCGCTACCCATTTCAAGCTGGCACCAGGCTTCACTGGCTTTGGATGCAGGTGCTTTTATGTATGTGTGCTTGCACAATATTGGCCTCTCAAAGGTTGGGAGGAGACTTGGAAGAGAGCATGTGGGCGAAGGTGCTCCATTGCGCCATTTGGAATAAGGAGGGTGGAGAGTGCCTTTAGCTCTGTTCAGGTGGAATACTTCGGGGTGCTGTGAAGCTGTTTAGATGGGGATGGTTAGCCGTTTGCCCTCTCCTGTCACGTTTTTCACAGTTGTGGGGCTGGGTCTGAAAAAAAAATATGTTCCAGCTCATTTTTATGTTTTCCCCATGAGCAAGAACCCTAGAGCATCTTGGTTCTTGCTCATGTGTAGAGTCTGCTGATGAGCAGGACTGTTCTCCTCTTTAGACCTGGTGCTATATAACCATGAAAAATGTTGAGTAAAAGATTAAGCACTTCCCTCTACGAAGCATTTTCACATGCTGCACTAAATAATGTCTCCGTTGTTATGGCTTATGAGTGTTGTTG
This sequence comes from Pogona vitticeps, assembly GCF_051106095.1. Taxonomy (NCBI): domain Eukaryota; kingdom Metazoa; phylum Chordata; class Lepidosauria; order Squamata; family Agamidae; genus Pogona; species Pogona vitticeps. Next base: position 95,178,633 of record NC_135786.1, read on the forward strand.
GCCAAGCTGCAGCAACAGTAGCACAGAGCCTGGGGGAGAAAAATGGCCTGGTGCCAGGGCTTCCTCGATCCACATCAGCAACCTATAACTTGGTTAGCCAAGTTGTGAATGGATTTGGGGCCCATTTACCCAGATTCCCTTCATGCTAGTTACCCTCAGGTGGCTTTGAAACAATTTTGGCTACTTGACCTTGAAAGAGTCTCCCCCTCTCCCCCCCCCTTGCCTTTTAGAACAATACACTGTAAATCCACAGCAAAAAGCAATCCAACCTATGTGTATAAAGGCATGTGAGAAAGCTAAAACGTGCTTTAAATCCAGTCTCTTTCTCCACACCTAGCTTGTTCTGAGGAAACAGCAAGCTGACTGTGAAGAATGGAGAGACACATATGAAGAAACCAAGACTTGAAGAGGCTCATGTGGGGGATGAGGCCCTCAAGACATGGTAAGCCCAGGCTGTTTGCCATAAGTACTCATTGCCTGCAGACAGGGAAATATCACAGGATCATTCCTTCGGAAGGGAAACTTAAAGACACACTTTCAGTTTGTAAGGCCGGGTGAGAAACTGTGGACTAAGTGCTACTTGTTCTTGGCTCATTTCACTGGCTTGTTGGGAGAGAGAGAGAAACTACACTGACAGCTCCAAACATTGTGGCACAAACCACAGTTTGAAAGTCCGGGGTTTGCTGAGATATTCAGCTTACAGTGTTATTATTAGTTGTTTTATTTTTAGGCTGCCTTTCTCCCGAAAAGGGGACCCAAGGTGGCTATAGACAGTATGTACTACCAGGTTGCCGTGTTCAGAAGAAGCCCAGATTCTCAAGAATGGCAGCCTTGTTCAGGTGTTATAAACCATGTAGAGTAGGGGTCTCCAACCTTGGGCCTCCAGATGTTTTTGGACTTCAACTCCCAGAAATCCTGGTCAGCAGAGGTGGTAGTAAAGGTTTCTGGGAGTTGTAGTTCAAGAACATGTGGAAGCCTGAAGTTGGGGACCACTGATGTAGAGTGCTCGTACGAAGAGGGGAACATTTTAACTTAGCCCTCCTATCATCACTTCCGTTACCCTCCTACATATGGAGAGTGACAAATCTGTACAGGGGCAGCTTCCACCGCTTCTGAGGGCTGGCCACAGGAGGTACAGCCTGGGAAAATCAGGCTCCCTGCTCACATGGAGGGTGTCCTCAGGCAGCAGAGCCTGCCCCTTTTCAGACTCCTTGCTCTTCAGGTGTAGGAGAGGAACAAAGCTGAGGCTAGAGGGGATGGGAGTGGAATGCATAGCCTCCAGGACCTAAATAGGAGGCACCTTGTCATGAGGTGTAAACCCAGCCAATAAGCATGAAAACAGCAGAATCCCCCAAACTCACTTTAAAATATTAAGCCCTGGGGCAGTGGGTTCATTATTTCAGGGAAGCTGTTGTGAGAAAGTATTTGGAATATGACATGGGAGTGAATTTGGATTAGCAACTTTTTAAAAAAAATGGGAGAAAAGCTGTCAAAGGTGCATTTCTTCAATGACAAAGTTTTCTTCCCAATGCATTCTAACCCATCTTTTTCCTTTTCTTAAACTGTGCTCTGCTTAATCCATTTGATACATTTAAATATAGTTTTTTAAAACCCCAAGTCAATGTAAATGTCTTTTAAACTGACACTATCTAAAGACAATGAGGTCCCCACGCAAAAGTTCCTGCACTCTGACATTTGGAAGTCATCAAATGAGACAGCATAATGTCAGTTTGATATTTGTCACACTATGCAAATATCAGCTGCATGTCAAAGATCTAAATTCTATCTAAATGTAATACATTCTCCTGTAGTCCCAGACTTGTGAAAATGCTAAATATTTAAATTTGAGATGAATGTCTATTCTTGGCCTTCATATTGCATTATTACCATATAGGAAGTCAAGATCTCTTTTTCCATTTAAAAAGTTCTCCAGTGATATGGTATATGAAAGGTAAATATTGTTAGCTGCTCTTATTATTAGTATGCTAGTTTTGTATGTGTCTGGCCCACCAATCCTTGAAATGTATACCTTTTGCAGACTTTGTTCTGTGCTCTCATGTGGCTTCCAGTTTATAGTGACCCTAATAGGCTTTTAGGGTGTATGACATATTCAAAGAGTGGTTGACTGTTGTACACACCCCTCTGATTTTTCCAGGAAGGATTTGAGCCCAAGTCTCCTGAGTCCTACTCTGTCACTCTATCACTACAATACAGTGGCTCTTACAAACTTTAGTTACAGATAAATATTAGCCCTATCGAAAAGTGAATGTAGGGACAGCCCTACTGTTAGACAGAGCGGAGCAGTCACCTCAAATAGTAGATGCTGATACTTTACATCAGGCAGGAAAAAGTCTTGGGATGCCCCTAGGCAAACAGGACTGTGCTATTCCCACCAACCATACATTCGTAGCTTCATTCGAGCCTTTACAAACAGCTGCCCAGTGAATGCCTGCAGTAGATTCTCTTTGACATGGAGGACCTGCACATCCTCATCTCATCAGACTTCTGAGTCACTTTGCAAGGATCATGATACATGCGTAGGAATATTAAAGAGCCAGAGCCTGTGATTTCCTCTTTGCCTCGGCCTGCTGGGCAAGGGTCGCTTCAAATTGGGAGAGGCCACGATGCAGTGCCTGCCTCAGATTGGATTTGTCTCCAGTGTGGAAGGGATTGTCACTCTCGAATTGGCCTCCTCAGCCACACTAGACGCTGTTCCAAGTCCTCCATACAGAGCACGCTACCATAGTCTTTCGAGACTGAAGGATGCCTAACCTAAGAGCCTGTGATGTGGTCTGTCTTTCTCCCTTATACTATTTATGCTTGAGTAAGGCCTGCAAAGGGCATGGGCAAGGTGAATCCTGTTTAAATCAGATAGCTCGACTGGGAGGACTTCTGCTGGATCAACGATATCACTGAGAAACCTTTCTCTCTCAGACAAAAGTGGTCAAAATGCAACCTTACAGATAGAGTTGCACTACAGCTCCCAGCATTTCACAGCATCATCTAAGGTAGCTACCGCTGATGAGAGTTGCAGTCTAACAACATCTGGAAACCCACACTTTGCCCACCCTTGCTCCAGGATATTCCAGCTGTGCTGATCTTAGTGATGAGACAGGAAATAGGGACTCTGGACACGAACATAAAGCATAGGTCAGAACAAGTAGGTGTAGGTTGTAGCGGCCAAGCCTTTTATTTAAAAAATCAAGGAAAGTCAAAATCCATTCAGTAGGAAAACTATGATCATGAAATAACAATTGCTCCACGTATAAAAATTCACATGGGGTTCAAAAGCATGTTCTGCCCTTCCCCCCCCATGTCTCGAAAAGGCCCTACCTGGCCTCCTCAAATGTAGAAATAAATTATATTTGCATGAATCTGCATGGATTTGTATACAGATTTTCAAATACACACAGTATGACACTATTTGCACTGTCATGTCATACTTATGTCTGTATCACAGTTTTTTCCCCTTTTTCATTTATGTATAATACCGTATTTTTCGCTCCATAAGACGCACCTTTCCATAAGACGCACCAATTTTTTAGGAGAAGAAAACAGGAAAATATAATCTGTTTTCTTCGCTCCATAAGACGCACAGACTTTCCACCCCCCTGTTTTGTGGGGAAAAAGTGCGTCTTATGGTGCGAAAAATACGGTACATAAAATTTAAACTGAACCCCCAAACTATAGTTTATTTAACATATATGTAAATCTGGAACCAATTGAAACTACACACAGAGACGTAAGTTTCCCATAGTTAAACTTTCATGCCTAGAGACCACCTGGTCGTACTTGTTAGACAACTACTACCACTACCCCATTGAGAGCAACAAGATTTACTTTAAATTAGACATATATAGGATTGCACCAATAATGCACCATGGAATCATGTGGGGAGCAATATATAGCCTGCATAATTAAATTGTAAACCCCCCCAGATAGTGCTTTAAGTGCTATACAGTGGTGCCTCAACTTACAACCATAATCCATTCCAGAAGATGGATGTAACTTGAAATGGTCATAAATCAAAGCACCATTCCCCCATAGGAATGCATTGGAACGGGAGTAATCCGTTCCAGCAGGGGAAAAAATCACAAAAAAAGCAAAACCCACAGCCAGCCCCATCGGAACAAGATGAGGCTGAAAAACATATCAAAAAAGCGTGCAAGCATGCGTGCACACACACACATAGCCAAACAACAAAACAAAGCAAAAAAAGCACCGACACAAAAAACCCAAAGCAAAACACACACACACACACATGCACACACACACACCACAGTCAGCCCCATCGGAAAACACAAAAACACCCCCACACACAGAGCACAGAAACACAACGCCCCCAAACCCAAACAGTCTGAAGCTTCCTCCGACGCACACACTCTAACCGTTGGGGCAAAAGAGCTACAAATAAGCTCGTTGCTGACCAATGGTTAGCCCTCTAATTTGAATTCCCCGCCTTTATTCCCTGCCTCTTTTGATCGCAACTCGAAGCTCCAGCCGCAGGTCAAAGCAAAATTTTGCGGCCAGAGCTGGTTGCAACTCAAAATGGTCATATGTCGGGATGGTCATAAGTCGAGGCACCACTGTATATATAATCATGATACATAAAACTGCTAGCATAAAAATATATGTGGCCTGCAAACCAAACTTTTACCAAAATTCTACCAGATGAGTTTTAATATGCTGCTTTTTAAAAGTGCCCTGGATAGCAATTTCAACCACCAGACACATCACTAGCTAATAAAAGCAATTAGTAAACCTAGCAGTGGAGGCCAAAAGCAAGGGAGGGAAGAACATGTAGGACAGGTAACATTATCTACAACATGAGCCTGGTCATTAGTTAATCTTCCCACATAAGAGAATGTATCAATTACAGTTTCCACACAGTTTCAAACTCTTGTATAATTAATATTAAAATAGTCAAGAGTTCAGTGCAATTTGTTATGTCAGTACTATATACGTTTTGTGTTGCTATCAATATATTGTGATGACCTATGGTTTTAAGGAATAAAGCTTGTTCTTGTGTTCGCTCTTTCTCCCTTCCTTGCTTTGCACTGCAGCTCAAAGTAACTGCCAGACTTTTAAAGAATTTTCAATGCTCCAGAAGGACAGGGACTACCTCAAATGTTTAGAAAATTAAAATGAGCAAGATGACTTTTCACAAAGAGTTAAGTGGTTGACATCTGTACAGTATATTGAAATACCATACCTCCAGGTAAGGGAGGTATGGTATTTCTATGTATGCTCTGAGGTCAATGTGATTTTCCAGGACCTCCTAAATATTCCTGAAATGTTGATTTTAATCCTTGTACAATGTACAATCACTAAAGCTGATATACAGTACACATTTCAAAGCCCCAGTGTTCACATTTCACTGAACTTCAAAATCCTTTATGTCTAGGTGTCATTTATGAGAGTCAGAGTAGAAGAAAACCTAAATTAGAAAATATAAATGCTACAAATTTTGTAAAACCACTAACAAAACTTTTGTTTGGGAAATTTTATTTACAGTACTGTTATACCAGGAAGCCATAAATTTTTTGGAGCATAAACTACTTTGTAAAGGTCAGAAGAGATTTAAAGGCTGTAAATAAAGTTTTAATCTCTTTCTCATGATTCCTGAACTTCATGAGTATCTGATAGCCTACCATGACATTTGTGGTGTTAATGTAATCACAATAGCATCATCCTGTGGAATTAATTCATATCTACAATTTGAGAAAGGTCAGATTTAAATCAAGCCCATTTGCATCTTCATAAAGTCTTCAGGTTTTATTTCCTAACAAAAAGGCAGCATCTCTGTCATTTCATAATAGAAAAATGTGTTCCTTAATTTTGCAGGATAGAGTAAATCATTTTCATCTCAGCAAATGGCACACAGGTGCGAACATATTCCTGAATGTACTTCAAAAGTGAAAAATGATTAGAAACCAAAGGCAAAAACTATGTACTTTTCAAGCTAATACAAAAGAGAAGAGTTACAATACAAATGCCTCTGTTTAAATGAAAGGTTATTTTAAGTTCTGAAGAAATTATAAATTGAGAAAAAATACTTTTTCCCTTTGTCAGAATAAATTCTTTTTGTTGTGGCAAATGTATTTGCATTATTTGTACTGTAGTAATTCATTGCTCTGGTGCCAGCATTCATACACAGGGCATGGAAATGTGCAAGAGAAAAGCCTACACATCTAATTCTCATATGTCCATTGATTTTCTGGAAGCTGGAACCTACAACTTCATGCATGGACTTAGGAAGTGTGAAATGTGGCATAGCATAGTCGCAAATCGCCCATTTCCCAGTGATCATGAAGTTGGCTTAGATATTTTGAATATGCACAGAATGGAATATTGGATATCTACAGTGCCAAAATCTATTGAGAAGAGACATGTGCAGAAGGGAAATTGAGTATCTCTTTCTCTCTCATTGCTTGTTGTTCCCTAACCCTAACCCTAACCCTAACCCTAACCCTGTGCCCGCTACTGATCAAGCAGGCATGCAACTGCTTCAGACTGCAGCAACTGAGCAAGGCTGTTAACAGGAGAACCGTCTGAAGGTCACTCATTTATAGGGTCACCATTAAGTCAAAGCCAACTTGGCAGTACATAACAACATTCAGAGACTGTAAGAATGTAGCCTTGCACCTACTGAATTTAGAAGTTAGCCTGGCCTTCTGGACATCTGTATTAGCCTTCTCCAGTCTGGTGCCCTCCAGATGTCTTGGATTGCCATTTCCCTGATGATACTGGCTAGGGGGGGGGGAGGGTTCCCAGTACAGCCAGTCCTGCCTACCCCGTGACATGAAAGCAACAGCATGAAAGAGGGAAGCTGCTCTATCCAGGCAGCCTTGCCACATGAGCTAGGGCGGGCTGGTTTATGTGTTGTGCCTGCCTGGATACAGCAGCCTTCACTTCCTCAGACTGATGCTTTTGAATGTTGAAAGTGACAACAGCAGGAATAGGGTTAGCACTCTCCTCTCATTGTAACTGGATTAGTGCACACTTACAGTATGACTAAATAAGGCTTACAAATAAAAGGGTTCCACTCTTGGAATACAACCTGTTAAACCTAGATGCCATGCTCTATACATTTGGGTTTCACTTTGGGATTTCTTTCTAGCGATTTTTTGTAGAGACATGAGTCTAAGTATTTGGCTACAGAAGTTGGCTGTCTAAGCCGCCAGTGGAGTGTTGTGTAACCAAAGGAGTGATGTCGTCCATATATGTGGATCGTTCAGTATCTTCTTCACTGCTTTCATGTAAACTCCAGTTTCTAAGAAGTGGCTAAAAAAGGAAATGTGACATATTTCACATATCCTCTGTTTCCAGATATTGGCATCTGTGTCAAGTTTGCATAATGTGGAGCAGGTGACTGACGGGGTGTCAAGATGCATCTCTGTCATGTGCCTGGTTGCATAATCAAGATGCTTCCCTGCACCTCGCAAATTGGACACAGTAAGTTATGCAAACACCAGTAAGATTCTGGTCATTACATCATAAATCACTCCCCATGGATCATCCTAATATATAGAATCTTGTATTCCAGAATTACTGAAAACTCAATGTTCTAAATCCTTTGTTTGGACATCAATTTAAGTACAACACACACCTCTCTAGAAACAATTAAGTACCATAAGATTTTTGTTTGTTGTTCAGAAGAGTAGCCCTCTGAGTAATTCATAGAAATTTTATGTTCACAGCAAAACTGATGAACCCTTGAACATTTTGCAGGATTAAAGACCAAGTAAAAAGGATGGTGCAAGTATGTTGAAGTATGCATGATTCTTGAAGATAATAAATGTGTAAACAGCAGAAATGGTCAATCATTTAGGTGGGAGCTTGAGTAAATTCTGAGTTCTCTTGCCAGTGCCACAATGAGGAGAGATTCAGTAAGAACAGCATAGTCAGCCTGACACACGTTACATGGAGGATAATGTAATACCACTTGAGAGCAACTCCTTAGATATTGAAGGTAGAACATGTGTACATGTTGCTTGAGGAATCAGTAACAAGGAAAACAGGAATGCGAAAGGTACAGTGACCAACCCACCGAGACCAAATATCAAATCATCCTGTAGAGGCCTAGCATAATCCTCTTGTGCCAGCTCTCTTTGCCAACAGCATGCCACTGCCCTTCCAAGCATACTGCAGCCCAGCAGAACCATCCAACTGCAGTCTTCCTGCATCTTCCCATTATATCCTGTTGCCTGCTCCTCCCCAGGCTCCTTTTCAGCTCTTGACTTCATGAAGTAGGAACATTTCTGGTGCAATGGAAGGGCCATTACATGCCACAGATGATGGCAGGAGAGGTTTACAACAGGATGCCAGGAGAGTTGCTGCACACTCTGTGACCCCAGGCTCCAAAGCAGCCTGCATTCTAAAATCTTCAGTCTCGAGTCCCTTTCGACCATGACGGCAGGAGGGGCAGGGGACTCCTAAACAGTCCCTTTGGAAACAAACACACAAACAAAAAATGCCCCACAGCCCCAGAAGAAATTCCATTTATATACAATGTTTTGCAGCTAGATGTTGAATTACTAGTTAACTGAGGCATTAATACCAGGATGCTGAATCAGGCATCTTAGAAGTGTTTATTACAAGAGATCAGTCGCATCTCAGAAGTACTGTCAGTGTAAATCTGAATTCATCTTCAGACAATTCATAGATGCCGGAACAATAGAAACTCCATCAGGAAGCACCTTTTGCAGAGGTGCAGATACCCTTTGGACATTAATCAGATGCAATATTCATCACAGAAACAGGAAGTATTGGTTATTGTTTTTATTATAATTGTTGTGGTGGTTTCTATTTCCGAGTACTGGTTTATATTACGTTAGTGTGGATTTTGAAAAGCAAGTTTACACTTCAAACTCTACAAATCAGCTGTGAATAATGTAGCAGAGTCACTGAGAAGAAAACATTTGATGCTCCAATCATTAGCTGCTTCACTAATCAGTGTTTTTTTTTTACTAGCAAGTACACAATTTGATACTTCTTTCCCTTAATTTCATTTCCAAATCTTACTGTATAAGGCGGGTTATTTTGTCTGCGTATCTACTCCATTTTCTAAATGTTCTAGAAATATGCTCACCAAGTATATGGGAAGAGGTAATGGACCATTTATGCTAGTATTAAAAGAATTATTTAGGCAGGTAATAATATCTCTACTTACTTCATTTGCTTATCTTATATACACTATTCTTTTAAAGCCTCTGGGAGTGCAATTGACAAGCACATAGTCTTCAGAGGATTGTACTGTGCTTTCAGAGTAGTGCAAACATATCAGTTTTCAGTTCAACTGACCAGGTGTTCAGCAGAGGCACTGTCTAACATTTAACTGTTTACCTCGGAATGAACCACACAAGGAGAAATGGAAAGAGAAGTTGTCAGAAAAGTTTGAAATCAGAGTAGCAAATCCTGAGATCAGTGGAAAAGAACATTGTCTGCAGAGTCTCCAAAACTGAAATAAAAAGAGGACTTGCCAAACAGCACTTCCCTTTAAAAAAAACTTTTTTTTTTTTTTTTGCATTAAAAACATTGCCATTGCTCTAGCAAGCACCCGTTGGCAACATTTCGGCAAGTTTTAAACCTTGTTATGCCAACAATGTAACATTTGTGTAATGACTGGCATTTGAAGTGTAAGAGGTGTGTACCATTTTTTGGGATATTCTTAGTACAGTATTTTTAAAATAAGAATAACGTAATGATTAATATAATAGTTGCCATAAATTCATCCTAATACTTAAACATTAAGTCTCCAACCACCAGTATGGAGATTTTTGTGTGTGTGTTATACAGGAATTTGGTCCACAGCTCAATCACATTTGATGCAGTAACTTGCCCCCCTCCCTCAGATAGGTACAAAAATAATATTTTCATAAGGATACCCTTAATCATGAGTTCACAGGAAAACTGGGCATTTGCCACAGTTTATATTCTCTTAATCACTTTTGGTCAGTATAACAAGAGTCCTATTATAGATTGAAATGAAACTTAAATCATCTTTACACCATTTACAGGAGAAAGACAGCATAGAAGTGCAGTAAATAAATAAATAAATAAAATCATTTATTAGTTATAATTAATGTACAACAGTTCTTGTTTGCAGCTGCCTACCTTAAGAGGACAGTTTTCAAAAGTCAACAAAGCTGTTAGAAGAATGAGCAACTTAATTAGGCAAGTCCCCCTTGCATTTCAAGTTATTGGTTTCAAAATGAGGAAGATGTGCAAACTGTCAGAAATAATTTCTGATTGTTTTGAAGTGGGTGAGCTGCACAACACATAGATTTTTGTGCTTACCTGTTACTTTATCAATACGTGTAAGCAGCATGGCGTAAAATCAACAGGGTCATAAGTATGTAAGTCACTCAAAACACATTTGATCAAGATGTTCAGTGGGTTTTAAAATGCCATTTTATTTCCTCTTTGCTGATAGAAAAAATCATTTCAAAACCGCTACAAACCTATCTACTTCAGGCAAACTGTTGCATTGTAGCATCAAAACCCTATGTTAAAGGCGTAATTACCCTTCTGATATGATATTCAGCAACAGCTATTCCCCTATATTAGCAATGATGCAAAATTCAACAGATGAGTGCCTTCTGTATTCCTTAACCAAGCATGTGAACACAGGTGAAGAACACATGTTGTATGCTTTAATAAAAGACCTACTGAAATAAATGCAGTTTGCCCTGCAGGGCCATCGCTGTTAAATAAAAACACCATCACCATAATCTTTACTAAAGTCCAAAGTCAGTGCAACACCACTTTGATAATAATATTGTTCATAGTGTGCAAATTTAGTTATGAAGTCCAGCGCCACCAAGCCACCTTCATCCTGTCCCACACAGCAGTCAGGGAATCAAAAGCAGGACGGACATCCAAAATGGTAAATTGATAGTTCTTATCTATTTCTCCTCCATCATAATAATCAATAACATATCGGACTTCTGTTCCACAGCGGTTCACAATCCAATCATGTCGATCAAAAGGAAGCTCATACCTCAAAAGAAATACATTATAATGATTTCAAACCAAATAAATAATCCAATTTTACAGAATTATAATCATAGAAGATACAAGCGTCAAGCTTTGCATTTAAGATTCAGTTATAAGTTCTGTTATGTCACCTTGTAAAACACAAAGGTTCTAACTCATAATCGTTTTCTACTTAAATAGCACATAATATTATTTATTTATTTATTTATTTATTTATTTATTTATTTATTTATTTATTTATTTATTTATTTGATTGATTGATTGATTGATTGATTGATTTATGCCCCGCCCATCTGGTCTAAAAGACCACTCTAGGCGGCTAGACCACTCTAGGCATTATTATTAATGTGATAATAAAACATTATTATCACGTTACCCCCCTCTTAAAACAACTCCACTGGCTGGTGATCAGTTTCCAGACACAATTCAAAGTGCTCCTTTTAACCTATAAAGCCCTAAATTGCCTGGGTCCAAGCTACCTCAAAAATTCTATCTCCCAATATGAGCCAGCTCGGGTGTTAAGATCATCAGGAGAGGCCTTTCTCTTGGTCCTACCACCTTCATGGGTGCAATTGGAGGACACGGGAGAGGGCCTTCTCTGTTGCTACTCCCAGACTCCCTCCCACAGGAAACTAGGCTGGCCCCATCATCTCCTTCCACAAGCAGGCAAAGGCCTTTCTCTTCAGGCAAGCCTTCTCTCAGTGACTGGCTATCTGAGTGTGATTTCTAGATGAATTGCTATGCATTACTGCTTTGACTGGGTTTTTAGTACTATTTGTCTTTTCCATTTCTCAGAGTGGTATTTGTTCATTCTTTTTAAATATTTCTATACTTATTGTTTTTAGCTATAATACTGGCTTTTAATGATGTAAGCTGCCTCTTTACACTCATTGTTCTTAGCTTTCAATGTTGGCTTCTAATGATCTAAACAATCGTTGTACATTAATTGTCTCCGACTTTAAACATTATCTTTCAATGACGTAAGCCACCTTGGGTCCTTTTTGAGAAGAAAGACTGGGTAAAAATATTTTAAATAAATAAATATTTGCAACATACCCCATCCAGGATCGGATTCTGGCTCTTGGTGAGTATTCTTTAGCTTTACCACCAAACCGACTAAGTGTTGGTCCATATGGACACTCCCTAGAAAGTAATTTCAGAAACACAAGCTTAGGACTATAGCCAAAACCAATGCAGTTTTTAAAAATCAAGTGCAATTCTATGATTGTCTGCTTGAAAATCCCACGGAGTTTGAAGGGACTTGCTTCCAAGCAAGAGTATACAGAACTTCAACAGATGTCTGTACAAGGTGGAAATTTCTTTTGAAATGCAAGTCACAGCTTTTATATATAACAATTTTATGTATAATAAAAAAATAGGATGATAATCGCATTCACACAATTGATGCCTTGTGTCACTTGGCCTTTAGATGAGAAAGAACATCAGAGTGACTTGCAATTAAGAGAAATCCGATTTTAGAACATTAAAGGGCAATGGAGTTACAAACTTCAGGAAATAAAAACAGACCAAATATTGTCAGTTAAATCCTCTTTGAAAGATCTACACAAACTTGTTTCCATTTGCCTTTGAAAACATATGCTTCAACTGGGAACCTAGCTTTATGATAAGAAAATTCCGCTCCTGCATACTATTCCCTAACAACATACTAAACTTCAAAAGTACATTTCAAATTTGTAAATATACTTGCCTGGAATGAAGTGCTTCCCATTTTAAAATTTCGTTCCAAGCCTGTTCATTATTCTTATTATGAATCTTGATAATATTTGTCATATCTTCAGGTCTAAGGTCTTCATCTTTCCATCTCCATCTAAAGAAAGCAATGTTAAAGAAGTTAGTAAATATTAGCAGTAATTGTTTTGTAACAATTCCAAGTGCAGGGGAGGGTTGGGTTTTTTGTGGGGGTTTTTGGAAAAAGTCTACAGAAGAAAATCACACATGCTGAATTAAGGTCCACCATCTCCCTAATCTTCTTCCTCTAAACAAAACAAAAAACAAAACATGTTTACAAAGCACAAGCTAAGTTCACAAATGCCAATAGTAATTGATTTTACGACTATATTATCATAGCAGGAACAAACTGGCAAGCAAGCCTTTATAGGATTTGGGGCTCTTTAGGGTTAGATATAACAAATTTAATGACCATTGACTTCAGTGGACTGATTATGACTAGTGAATGTACTGGTGCAAGCTACAAAGTCACTCTCACTTACAATCGGAGTGGTTAAACTATTCAAGTCACTCATTATAGCCAAGAAAGATGACTGAGGGGCCTAACACCGAGAGAGGCCCAGAAAGAAAGAACAAGAAACCGGGCCTTCTTGGCAGTGGCCCCTCAGCTTTGGAACAGCTTGCCCCCAGAGAGCTGCCTGTCACCCTCACTGGGTGTTTTTAAGAGCCAATTAAAGACTTGGCTCTTACTTTTACTTAGTCTTTTGTTCTATTTTCCATCTTGATCAATACTAACACTGTCGATTTAATTCATGGTTTTAATTGTTTTATGAAGAATTTTATTTTGAGCCGCCCTGAGTAGACATAGTCTAGAAGGGCGGGATAAAAATCTAATAAATAAATAAACAAACCACTGTTCTCTAGGCAGTTCACACCTCTCTTCTTAGTTTATAGAAATCACAAAACCAAGCCAAAAGCAGAGAAAGGGGAAATTACCCATTGCTAGACTACAAAATAAACTGAACATGACACTCCACAATTTCTTTAGCTGATGCTTCAGCGAGCCAGATTTCATGTTCAGTCCTGTCCTGTCCTGTAGCATGAATACAATGTATGTGTTTTCACAACAGGTCACTGCTATGTTTCTTGAAAGACCCAGTCCATGAAATTATTATTAATTTCCTAACCTTGAAGACTACGTAGAGTATGCTAATATTTTTAAGACTGCATACCTTATGGAGAACACTTTGGAAAACAATGTAAATATATGGTACAATAAAAGTACCATATTTTCTGTGTATAAGATGCCCTCATGTATAAGAAGCTGCCCACTTTTTTAACCCAAAATTTATTTCATTGCAAGAAAGTGGAGGGGGAATGCATGGATCAAAGCGATCCACTTTCGTTGCAAAAAGCTGCTTTCCCCCTACACTTTTTGCAACAAAAGTGTAGGGGCAAAGCAAGCAGGGTGTGTGTGGAGCATCCCTTCCTGGCAAGAGCATGCCACATGAACTTTGCAGCCTTTTTTGGCTTGACTGCCATAGGCGAGCGGGTTGGCTGGGGCAAGCAATCGTTTAAGGCAGAAAGGAGGCAGCCAAGACCCGCGATGGTCCCTCCTCTGCGGACGAGCGCCTGGCAAGGCTTCTCATGGCCAGAGAGGGAAAAGACCAAAGGGAAGACGAGCCCGCCTCCGTCACATCAGCTAGCGAGAGAAGGACTGGATGTCACTGGTGGCACAGTATGACTCCGAGTCTCCCCCCCCATCCGCCACAAACAAGAGCGCACCTCCCTTTGTCTCTTCTTGGCCGAAGCTTTGATCCCTCCCCCCTCCTTACTTCCGTGCATAAAATGACCCTCAATTTTCCCTCTAATTATTTTAGGAAAAAGTGTTGTTTTATACATGGAAAAATACAGTATATAGTATATATAGAATCCCACATGGGGGTGGGGGTGGGATGTATTCCACAATTTTGGTCAGGAATGGGGAATATTGTTATCAGACTGCAACAATCACCAGTCCTAATTAACCAACAAATGGTGAGGAATGGTAGGAGCTGTAATGAAGAACGGCCACAGGTTCTTCACCTACAGTCTACACTAGCACATATCTGGGGATTTTAAACCTTGAGTACTCAGATATTTTTGGACTGCAACTCCCAGAAATACTGGCCAGCACAGCTAGTGGTAAAGGCTTCTGGGAGTTTCAGTCCAAGAACATCTGGAGACCCAAGGGTGGGAACCACTGGTCTACACACTGCTTTGAAAAGACCTAGTCCTCCATCACAAGCTATGATGATCATGATCAGCATCAACTCCTGACTGACATATGATACACCCAGCACAGAAGGACCAGATAAGCAGTTTCTATTAATCTTTTTAATCCTAGATGGGTTGGGTCAGGCTGCAGAGAGAATGAGGAAGCACTTCTCATGCTTCAATTCATGCTTTACTTCCATCAGCACCACTAACCTATTCTACAAACTGATACAGAAATTCATTTGCAATTCACATACCCTTTCCTAAGCATTGCATTCCAAAACATCTGTTCTGAAGGATAAACCCATTTTTTATCGGAAAAAGCTCTAGGAATAGAAGACTCTTCTCTCACTGTAGACAATGGAAATGGTTGATCAGGGGAAGGTTGCTGATTAGGAGGTGGCATCTGAATAAAATAATCAGAACAGAAAAGTAGTAGTAAATATTTTGCAGACACTGTTTTCCAATTTACTAACTTTCCTCACTCCAGTTTGTGTGTCATGTTACTCAATTTATATTTAAAAGAGAAATGATGAATTAGTTCTAAAATTTCTCAACACTTTCTGTCCAGAGACCAAGTATTCCCAATGCGCAACGTATTTTTGATTTTGCTGCTCAATTTGTATTTTACTCAATATTCTCAAGTGAAACCAGATCACACAAGTTTTCATTCGCTGGTACATAATAGACAGCTACCATTATGCAACCACTACCATTCTACCTTGGTAAATATGGCATTCTGAGGGTTAAAGGAAAAGCTACACACCAGTTTTATTTCTAATATGACCTTTTAATAACGGGCCCTCCCACCCCCAGACTGTTGTATTCCTCTTTTGTTATATCAGGAATAATGTATCTTAAGCACATTACAAGAGCTGTGAATAGTTTGGCACACAGAACAACATAGGAATTACGGTAACACATAAGTAAGGTTTGTTTATTAAATTAGGAAGGGAAGAGGGGAAAAAACGATGATTTGAAGTACATCTATAAAACAAGAACAGCATGTGAAGAAATTGATAATCAACTGACTAAGTCTGGCCAGTTTAACAGGGCCACCACATTTGTAAGACCATAACTTACACAGAAATATACATACATTCATTTTCTTGTATCTCCACCTTGTATAACCCAAAGGGAGTACTTACATCTATTCTTTTTAAGGCAGAAAAAACCTTGCCTAAACAGTCTCATGGTTTCTACTCTGCGTGTCTTTTCACAGTTTCAGAAATAGAAACACTTGTTTGACTAGGAAAAGAATTCTGTAGAATTCTGCCTTTGCCTTGGTGATGCAGAGAAAGGACCTTACACACCATTGCCCCCTTGGTGGTTCCAGCAGCCATTGCCCCAATGAGTCTTAAGGGCTATAAAACACTGATACTATCCAAATAACAAACAATAGCAAGAAAAACATCTGTTAGACTAAGGAGGGGACTCTGAAAAGAAAGAAAAAGAAAAACAAGGAAGAAAATATCATAAAGAACAACTGGTCATATGATTACCCTATAAACCTGTTCTTGTTAATAAAACTACTTTCAACAATCAAAAGCTGAAAAATCATGTACACTACTGTATGCCTTGTTGCCTTCACTGTCACTCCACTCTTCGTCATGTTACAGTTGTATTGTGGCTATCTAGAACAAGTAACTAAATTATTTCTACTTATATAGAAATAAAGACATGACTGGCAGCTTGGCAAAGAGTCAATACAGTGGCAGAATCACTTGTTCAGTGATGTTTAGATCCTTATTGGAAGAAAGGCATTTGTCTCAAGAACAGGGCAAAAAGGGTGATAACCATTGTGTTACTCTCTTCCATGTCTTTAGAGAGCAAAATATAGTTCCACAAGACTGGAATCCTGAGTCTTTAGAAACACTGAAGAGAATAAAGAATTTCTAAAGCTGAATCCTATGCACACTTATCTTACAGCAGGCACCACTCAACTTGAATAGAATGACTTTGTGTAAGCAGTATATTGTCACTGTCTCTCCAGAAATGGCAGTCACCCACCCCAAAATCACAGTTCTGTGGAAGTGTGGTTAATCAGCATGAGTTAAAGATCTGGCAACTCCGTGTGACACTGTATGCACCAATTATATATAAAAATATTCTCTAGAAATTAGGCAAAATCGCAAACTCATGTGTGAGGGGTTGTTGCTTTGTCCAAAGTAAAATAACATTTAATATAAATAACAAAAATAAAGCAAAACCACCAATTTTGTTATTCAGAAACATAGGCTGTGTATCTAAAGAAATGAACTGTGATCCATTCAACCTGACACTTGATCTTAAAAGTGTGACACTAGTGTTTTGTCTTTGTTGTACATGCTAAAATAGATTAACATAAGCTTCCTCTTTGAATTAATGTGGAACTTACACATGATAAAGCAAACTGTTGAAATCAGAAACTTTTTAAATGTCTGTAAGTTTTTAGACACAGACAGATCTGATCCTACTAGAAATGCAGACCAAAACAAAGAGATTATAACCTAATAATTGCTTATTTCATTGTGCTGCTGGAAGAAGAAAAACAGGATTTTAAAAGCCAGTATTCATCTTCCACAGACATCAGTGAAGACTGCTGTGTTTACAGCCAAAGATGCATTATATTTTTTTATTCTGTTATGAAGGATTCTGTTACTTTGCTGCCTGTCACAAATATTCTAATTTATACATAAATCTTATAAACAAATTAATTAAAACAGATGTTTAAAAAGTACAGCACTAGGATGGTTTCAAGTAAAGTTTTAGGGGTATAGTTCTGAAAGCACTTTCAGCTGAAGACCTAATGTCTATACTATGAATCTACATAGCTCAGAATATTCTCAGTCTGGACATAAAAATAAATTGTACATTTAGAGATTTACATTGAAAGCAGGAAAAGAAAGACATCAAAACAGCTGTTAAGCCTCTTGTAACTCTTCAGGGTTTTTAATACATCTAATACTATAACATTAAAAAAACACAGAAATTACCATATTGCTAGGATCAATCTTGTCATGTGCTTGAGACTTAATAGGACATTCTACATATTCATATGCTCTTTCTTGATGTGCTGGAACAGCAGAGTTCTGATTCTCATCAAGACAACCACCTGAGTTCATATTCACTGGACAGTCTGAAGAGAAAACAAAAGTATCACAGTGGACAACAGAATTTAACTTAAAGGTAACCGAAGTAGCTTCCTTGATTTTGCATTAAGTTCTTAACTTCATTTTTTTCTGCTGCTATTTACAGTGCTTACAGCAGCACGAAGTGGCTGGATAGCTCAGTGTATTAGGTATCTGGCTGTGAAGCCAGAAGCTGGGAACTCCAAGAAATCTCAAGAACTAATGTAATTCTTTAGTTTTGCCACCATTTCCTGAAATACTGAACAATATCACCAGGATGAGAATAAATGTAAATCATGTTTCCCACCTCAGGTGCAGCAGCACAGTTGTCTGTCAAGGGAGAGGTTTTAATTCCAGCAACATGGCTTTATGTTCATGCAACAGAAATGAAACTAAAAGTTCTTCCCCACCCCAGCAAACTGTAGAAGCAGGAGTGTGCATTAGAGATGTGTGCTTCATGTATCCAGGGGATTA
This sequence comes from Pogona vitticeps, assembly GCF_051106095.1. Taxonomy (NCBI): domain Eukaryota; kingdom Metazoa; phylum Chordata; class Lepidosauria; order Squamata; family Agamidae; genus Pogona; species Pogona vitticeps. The sequence goes on from NC_135786.1 coordinate 95,197,160, forward strand.
AAATACAAAGTGCACCAACAGAGGTGTCCCAATAGTTCATTCCCACTGCCTGAAACCAGCCCAGTCTACTTACTGGACTCAATACAGTGTGTGTGTCTGTCAACATTGGTGTTGCACCAATCGTGGCAGTAATCCCACTGGTGCTTCCCCAACTTGTCTTCCCACCTCCTTGTTGGAGTGGTTGGCTACGTGGAGAGGCGGGGAAGCCCCAGCAGGACTACTGCCATGATTGGCACAACACCAATGTTGATGGCCATGCACAATACATGGAGCCCAGTAAGTGTACCGGGTTGGTTCCAGGGGGCAGGAATGGACTGCTGGGACACCTGTGCTGGTGCACTCTGTATTTGTATCCCCTGGATATAAATACAAAGTGCACATCTCTAGTGCACATGCGTATGTATTTGTGCACACATGGTCAGAATGCAGTCTATGGAGGTTGCCTTGAACTAAACTGTGCACACAACTGTCAAACTCTCAATAATCGACAGAAAGCTTTCTCCTTGCAAATGAGCCCATCAATGCCCCTCTACCCTAGCATTTCTGCTGTAACTCAAACTTTAATGTATTGTGTTTCTTCAACACAAATCTGTCTTTATCAGTCTCAGCTCAAGCCCTCTCTTTCCTACAGAACTCAGTACCCTTCTTCCTGACACAGACACGGGAATGACACCAACCCTAGAGACAAGATGAACAAAACTAGTATCTTTATTAGGTTTATTTCCAGAATGCAGGGGTGAGCAAAATACAACCTGAGAACCATGCACGGATGGACACACCTCAGCTGTGAGCCACAGTTTTCCCCCACTGGAACAAAAATTTGAAGGAGAGACAAAAGGCACCCCCATAAGACTGAAGGGCAGTGGGATGGGCCATTGGAAGACTCTTTCAGGAGGGGGATCAGCCTGTCTCTGAGTTGAAATTACCTATTTCAAGAAACTGGAAGTAATATTCCAAATAAACCCACCACTACCCCAGCTCTGGGAGATCTATTTGCTATTTTTCAGCAGGAAAAAAACAAAGAAAATAAAAAACAACACAAGCACAGCCTTCCAAGATCCAAGGGATGGCAAAAATGGTCCCCAGACCTCTAGAAACTGATAATTCTGGGATTCCTCACCCGCACCAGAAAACAGCATCATGTCTGTCACACAGACCAAAAATGAATGTTAGAGGGCATCCTTTAGCTGTGAAAAACGGCAAACACAACCACACAGAAATTGCTTAGCTGAATTACCTTCTGCTTTCTTCTGATGCATGGGACATTCTGGAGGTATAGACTGAGGCTGTTCGGACACATTTGCCTGGAGGGCAATTGATGGAGAGGATGCAGACAAACCCATGACGATTTCCACCTCTTATGCAAAAGTCAGATTTCTAAACAGGGCATCTGAAACACAAAACATATATATGTGCCTTACTGGAAGAAAGGGGAGTCAAAATAGACAGCTCACACAGAAAAATAAGCAAGGGCGCTGACAAATGATGAAACTGCAAATTTAGTCAGATGATGGATTATGAAATGGGAAGAAGTCAAATAGATGTTCTTAAAAGTACTGTTCAAGCATTAATACACCCATATTATGACTCGATATACATTAAACTGATCTCTATTAGCTTTTACAATTTAACCCATTCTCCCTTTTTTTTAAAAAACAACAAGAAGACAATCCTACATTTTCAGCATGTTCATTAGACCTTCCCGGCACAAAGTCAGGCCAAGGTGAAGACCGTTTCCCCTGCTTTCCAACACTCCTAAGCTAAGAAGGGTCTGGACTCAGCCCAGGTGCAGCTAACCTTGTTTCTCCTTGTATAACACTCTTGGGGTGTTTACAAGGAATGGAGGCTGAACGATTGACGGAACCCATCGTTTACCTCCCCGTTGCGTAACGGCTTATAAAACCGGCACAGGCTGTCAAAAGCCTCCAGCACCCTTTGCTATCCAACTTCAATGAGAAGGCAGACCACAGGAAGGAAATCAGAGGGTTGATAATTTAATCCATGATACATTTGGGGGTGGAGAAGGAGATCTGGATATCTCATCTGGCCAGGGTGACCCTGCACGTTAGCCCGATTTAATAGCTATATGACACCCGTCAGGTCAACGGGCAGCAGGTAACCCACCCACCCACTCCGCGATACACGTCGTTTTTAGCTTTTCTGTATACACTTTCAGCCCACAGCTGCTCAGGGCAACATACCTGGCCCTCTTCTGCAGCCAGGATATTCACAATTATATTAAGGTATATGTTTAATAGCCTCAAACACAGAGCGCGGGGACCGTTACGCTCCCGCCGCCGCCCGCCCCCAATCCGGACCCACACTCGCCTCCAAGGGCAACCCCGAGAAGAAAAAAGTACCGCTTGCCTCTACCTCGTTCTCCTTGGGCCCGGTCACCACGTGAAGCTCGTGCCTCTCTGCCCACCTTCTCGCGAGAGGAAGCTACACCCCGCCCCGCGACCAGGCGGAGCTAAAAATTTAAAAAAAAACTAGCAAAGGGAACAAACTAAAAGGGAGGCAGGGGAGAAAGAAAAAATGGCGGCGGCCGGAACGGGTCGGGGGTTGGAACGCCGCACGCTAGGAAAGCGGGAAGCTGAAAAGAAAGAAGGGGGGGGGTTTGCTTGTTGCCATGGCAACGCCAGAATCAGCTCTTCCTTTGTCACGATTTTCTGCGTTCGTTCTCCCTTCCAGTTCCCTCTTGCGTAAACCTCCAGGGAGACAAACTTTTGTCTTGATCTTTCTGTTTCAGGGCTTCCTTCTGGGATGCCTGGGAGAAGCTTAATTTGAGCTCAGTTCCGTAAAAACATTAAGTCCTTAACAGACGTTGCATCAAAATTACTGAAACTGTAGGCAGGGTTATGGTAGAGCAGTATTAGGTGGGTTTACAATGTGGAAGTAACATTGCAAATGACTACAGTAATAAGATTTTTTTTTTTAGTAGTAGGAAGTAGTTGTAAGTAAACATGACTATGATTTAAAGTCTGATAGCTGACAAAATTGCCTATTTTATTCAAATTAATATGCTGTGTTGAAAGGGGGGGATTATGTGTGCATTTGTAGACATATCCTTTACCGAAAAATACTGTAATAGTTTTTACAGTCTGTAGTCAGATACGGTATTGTGGCAGATCAAATTACCATGTGGTTAGAACTTGTGTGGTCAATTTCATAAAGTGCTCACAGTAAGAAAACAAAGGTGGGCGGTAATGTTATTTACAAAAGCATTATTGCTGCAAAGTGGTCCAGAACTACTTTATAGTTTCTTTCATGTCCCTTAGTACTTTGGCTCACTAAATACTTAGATTTACAACATAATTAAAATTTATAGTCCCAATAGCTTTGAACATCTATTGAATTATTATGTGTCTCAGGAATTTCTGAAGCTGGATTTAAAAAAAAAACTAAACAATTTATTTAAATGCTGCAGTGCAGATCTAGACTCCAGAAAGCAAAATAGATTATCAGAATCCAACACAGAGCTGCAGTTAAATAATTTATCTTTGTCGCCTTTCATGTGTTAAAACATAGTCTTGCCTTGTAGTTTTCCACTGTTGTTTCCAATATGACAGAAGGCTGCAGCATATAAATGATGTAAATTACAGTTAGTAGACATACAAAAGAACAAACTATGAGTGCGACTACAAAGTGGGTAAAATGGAAAATGATCCACTGTGGGAAGTTGGGTTTCCATGGGTAAATTTCCTTTAACTGACAACAGGTTTCCTTGTTTGGAAACCTGTTAAGGTAGCTCTGCTGCAGCCATCCAGATTTGCAGGAGACATGGCTACAGTAGAACTACTTTAACAAGCTACAGGTAAGTGCTGGCTGACAATTTCTTCCTTTCTGGCTCCTGTGTAGTCAGCTAAACTGAATGGACGTCTACCAGCTGGTCTTGTAAACAAGGACTGATTGCCAATATTCTCTTTACTCTCTCTTTTGTCTCCTAGGTGTGCCCTAGCTACCAGCACTGGCACTAAGCCTTAAAAAATAAAGAAATAAACAGTTTGGAGACAAGGTGCTCAGTTCAAATGCACCTTTGCTTCCTCTCTCCCCATCTTGAATGAGGAAGCTGGAAGAGCCAGCTTCTAATTGCCCATTCGGCCACAAAGCTACTTTGGCTCAAGCAATCGCACCTTCTGAACTGATGTGAATGCAGAACCCTCAGTGATAAAGGAAGTACAGTAAATACAATGATTCACATTGGCTTGTATCTTGTGTAGTCATTGGAAACTAACATGAATCTGGCTGTCCCAATGCTGGAGAATTCCCCATATTATTTATTAATATGGTCACCCCAGCAGTAATTCACAAGAAAACGTAACAGTAGTTTAAAAAGTAAGCAATTATAATATCGCTGTTGTATTGCACAGAGTGTTACTCAACTGGTGTTAATACATTTCAATTCAGAATACCGCTATGAGACCAGCTGCCTACTGTTGCTGATCTTGTCTTCCAGTATGCACTCACAGGATGAGTACTGTACTAAGTATGCCCTAGCTCATATCTTCAGTTCATGCATGGTGATACCCAACAAGCTTCACTGCATTTTGTATAGTTGTGTTTTTGCCTTTAATTTGGCCAAGTTAGTTCACCATAAATACCTGAATAGTCAGTCCCAGTGCAGAGCCATGAACATGTATTAATCAGCTAAAATAAAAAAAATAACTGTATTGAGAAAGTTACACTTAAGATAGAAAAGCCTCATTTCTAATTAAAAATAAGTTTTGTGCCAAGGGGGCACATTGTTGCTCCTTACAGAAACAAGGAAGTCAAAGTGTGAAAAGGTGACAAGAGCCACTTATCATTCTGGGATAAGCAGGACACATTTGCCACATTCTAACCCATTAAATGTGTGTTGCTCAAGAGGTAAAATTAGTAATTATTCGGAGCTCAATTTGGCTCAGATGGTGCACGGATTAGATCTATGTATATTAAATGGAAATATTACTGGAGATACATTGTCAGTCACAATCTATTGAGCTCCTCTTTCAAACGAGATAGACAACAGATAGCGACCATCTGCCTTTAAAGTTTTATCTCAGGCCATTTGAGCACCATATCTGTATTAAGAATGTTCTACAAATTAATCCGGAGGTAATAGTAATACTAAGATTAGCTGGTCACAAAAGACTGAGGGGTTCTTTACTGAATGGTTTACTAGTGATCATTACATTATGGTCTGTACCACCTTTCTCACAATAGGTCTAAATAATGGAATTATTGTCCAGTATGCACTATTGATAAAAGAGCTAATCAGAAGAAAGCCCAAACCAGCAAATTTAGCTCAAATACTGTAATTGGTTTGATCAGGAGTGCAATGATGCTAAGAAAGCCCTCATATTTAAGCTTCATTAGCAAAACACAGCACAAATGGATGTTGAGGACCTACTGAAATTTTGAAAACTATAAGAGCTTAAGGCAAAAAAAGAATAGTACACAAGAAGCAATATGGGAAAAGCTTATTAATGCAGTCAGGGTGAAAGATATGAATTTATTTTTGGCACCTCACTGCAACAGCTACAAGCAGCTGTTCTGCATGGGCAGATTGTCAAATTCTCTCTAGTGTGGGAAGCCCATTTTCATGAATTATATGCAAAAAAGAGACATCCAGTTTTCACTTGGAGGATATTGCCAGGAGTTTGCCAGAATGGCCACTACTATCAATATCTTAAGCAAACGACATGATAAACCAACTTAAACCTGGCAAGGCTCCCAGCTGTGATTATAGCCCCTTCCAAAGTTAAGATAAGCATTGCATGGTGGGCCCCGCTATTGGCAAATAGAGATGGGGATATTCATATTCATTTTCGAATACGAATATCCCAGACACTGTTGCAACTAATGCAGGTCCGGCCCACAGAACCAGCCTGTCCACTCACATGTTTCTACGCCACCAGCATCGTGCTCTTCGCACCAATTGCAGGAACAGCTCCTTTGTCTCCCTGCTCAGCTGGCCACTCAGCAGCTGTGTGGGGAGACTCCTCATCCTGCCCCCTGCCTGGAGCAGCCAGCCAAGCAGGGATGTGGAGGAACTACTTCCGTGATTGGCAGGAAGAGTGAGACAGTGGCAGCACAATGGCACATGAGTGAATGGGCCAGTTCTCGGGGCTGGACCTGCATTAGTTACAGCTGGGACCAGGATATTTGTATTCATGAATATGAATAGCCCCATTTCTTTTGGCAAATCTTTCTACATATGTAGACCAGAGTGCCCACATTGCATCAAATTAGGCTATGGCTATTATCATCACAATCTACAAAAATGGCAAGAAGGATAATCAAGTTATTGTCCAGTTAGCTTGCTGCCTATAATGACTAAGCTCCACACAAGAAACTTTTATTGGAAACTTCAAAGCTGGATGGAATTTGAAAGTATTTTGGCTGTTGAGGATGAGGGCTTTAGAATAGGAAGATGCATCCTGAATCAGGCTCCGATCCTGCAGGATTTGGTGGAAAAATATTAGCAAATCTAGAGGTCCCTGTTTGCAACCTTTATAAATCTTAAATATGCTTTTGATTTCATTTCCAGAGACGAATTGTGGCATAAATGTGAGGTCTCAGCAATACACTGACTTTTATTATCACTTATCTACAAGCATCATGAGCATGCAAACTCGAAAATAAGATGTAATTTGGAGGGTCATCTGTCTAGTAAAATCCCTACATATGATGGAGTTAAGCAAGGTTATATGTTGGCCCCACTGTTATTCAATTTATATATTAACTTACTGGTTTCAGTTCCTAATCAGCCAGATTTTCACTCTACCAGGATAGTAAGATGATACCACTCAGTGATGTTATGTGCTGACAAGGCAGTGCTACTGTCACAGACGCCTATTGGTTTAAAGAGAGCATTGGGTGGCCTAACACATTATAGCCATTAGGAAAGCCTCCAAATAAACTATGAGAAAACTAGAGCGGCGTTTGCAAAAAGACAAATGCTTTATAAATGGTCAATAGATAGCCACAAGATTGAGCAGAAAAGGGCCCTTAAGTATCTTGGTGTTGTCTTTCAAGAAACAACATTCAAAAGGTATTTGCAACATACATTGCCCAAGTAGCACAAAGATCTGCTTCAGCAATACTTTTAGTTTTTGCATGGGGGGGGGGCGCATTATATTCCATCTGCTTTAAAATTGTTCCAGGCCAGATCTCTTAAGTCAGCTTCTTTATGGTGCACAGTTGGGCTGTTCTCCTTTACTCCCTTGGAAGTAGTTCAAACAGAATTTTTGAAAGCTATTTTTTAGGTACTGCCTCCCCCAGGATCTCAAATGTAGCTCTGTGGTTGGAAGTGGGATAACCTTAAGGTTGAAACTAGGGTTTGGCTAGTTATATTTAGTTTTTAGCTGAAGCAAATTCTTCCCCCCCCCCCAATAGGATTAACTCCTCCAATACTGCAAGAGAATTATTAGTCAGATTGGAAGAAAGCTTTGTTTCCTAAACTTAGAGGATATGGTTTCTCTGTGGAATGCTTTATCCGTATGGGATATGATGCAGACAGACGAGCCCTCAGACAATGTATTGCAGAATTCAAGAGGCAACATGACCTAGGCAGAAACTCAAACAATATTTTGATTAAAAGAACATTGCTGCCTTTTAAACCTGCTAATAATTTTTATTTACTTTCAGAAAAAATGCACTATATGGCTTTCACTCTTGTTTAATACTCCACAGGACAGGAAGTTTAAGAAGATCCCATATTGCAATCACAACTGTCCTTGTAATTCTGAAGAAATAGAAACAATAACTCATTTTCTTTTGCATTGCCCTTTATTTTGATATTTGGAAAACTTTTATTGAACCTTGTTTAAAATTATTTCCTGGATGTTCATTTATTTTATTTATTTTTATTTATTTCATTTATACCCCGCCTATCTAGTCAATTGTGACCACTCTAGGCGGCTTACAACATACACTTAAAAAATAAACATATAACAAACCTCATCACAAATAATAATTTACATAAATTAAAAGATAGAATAAATTTTTTTCCCAAAGATGGCGAGAAACAAGATATATTATAACAGAAAAAGAATATTTAGGTATTAGGGGAAAGGGGGGAAGGCTTGCCTGAACATCCATGTTTTCAGTTGTTTCTTGAAAATACCCAGCGAGGGAGCTGTGCGAATGTCAGGAGGTAAGTTGTTCCAGAGGCGAGGAGCCACCACCGAGAAGGCCCGATTTCTTGTTTTTTCCTTCCGGGCCTCCCTCGGCGTCAGGCTCCTCAGCCTCACCTCCTGACTCGCTCGGGTGACACGGGTAGAACTGGGTGGGAGTAAGCGTTCTGCCAAGTATCGAGGCCCTAAACCATTTAGGGCTTTAAACGTAAGCGTCAAAACTTTGAAGTCAACACGGAACCGAATGGGCAGCCAATGCAGCGCGGCCAGAATTGGAGAAATGTGATGGTATCTTCGAGCTCCACTTAGGAGTCTGGCCACCGCATTCTGCACCACTTGGAGTTTCCGCGTCAGCCTCAAAGGTAGCCCCACGTAGAGCACGTTGCAGTGGTCTAATCTTGAGATTACGAGCACGTGGACCAGGGTGGTGAGCGCCCCCACATCGAGATAGGGTCGCAGCCAGGCTATCCGCCAGAGATGAAAAAAGGCGGTGCGGACCACGGACGCCACCTGAGTCTCCATGGAGAGCGCCGGGTCCAGGTGGATCCCCAGACTGCGAACCCCACTCTTTGCGGCAAGAGTCACCCCCCCCAAACGAGAGGGAGTCGCCCAAGCCGCCAACAGTGGGGGCACCCACCCTCAGTACCTCCATCTTGTCCGGATTCAGCCTCAGCCCATTCTCCTGCATCCACTTCAGTACGGTCCCCAGGCAGCACTGGGGGGACAGGACGGCATCACCTGCAGTTGGAGTAAAGGAGATGTAGAGCTGGGTGTCATCCGCATACTGATGACACGACGCTCCACATCCCCTGATGACCCCTTCCAGCAGCCTCATGAAGCTATTAAACAGCATTGGGGAGATAATCGACCCCTGTGGAACCCCACAATTGAGGCTCCACGGGGCCGAGACACTCTCCCCAAGCTGTACTCTCTGGGGACGGTCCTCCAAGAAGGAACGGAGCCAGGCAAGCGCCAGGCCATCAATTCCCAGCTCGGAGAGCCTCCCCAGGAGGATACCGTGGTCGACGGTATCGAAGGCCGCTGAGATGTCGAGAAGGACTAACAGAGAAATTTTTCCCCTGTCAGCCTCCCTCAGTAGGTCATCGTACAGGGCGACCAATGGCATCTCTGTTCCGTGGCGCGGCCTGAAGCCCGACTGAAATGAATCCAGGGCATCTGTTTCTTCCAAGTGAGCTTGAAGCTGGTCGGCCACCACCCTCTCCACCACTTTGCTCATGAAAGAAACGTTGGCGACGGGCCTATAATTGCCAATTTCGTCCACCGCCAAACTAGGTTTCTTTCTTATGGGCCTAATGAGTGTTTCCTTGAGGGCAGAAGGAAACCTGCCCTCAAGGAAAGACCCATTTATTATTGCAGTGGCCCATTCTGTTGTTATCGGCCTGGCTGCTTTGATTAACCAGGCCGGGCAAGGGTCAAGGGAGGAGGTGGTGGCTCGACAGCGGTCAAGCACCCTGGCCACCGAATCAGGCGTGACAGGCTGAAAGGTGTCAAAAATCACCGGGCAAGACGGAGCATATCAGAGGCATATTAGACCTTTTCATTGCTTTCAGAGGATAATATAAGCATGCTGTTTAATGTGGCAAAATTTTGCGTGACTGCAGTCAAAATTTGTGAAGGAAGAGTTTTGGTAAATTTATAATTAGTTTTAATTAACAGCCACAACTTTCTAAGAGAACACATTTAATATAAATTATGCTGCTAGGAGATTTTTAGTTATTTTACAGGGGGGTTAGGGTGATAGTAATGCAGGTCCTTGGAATAATGTGTTTTATGTATTTATGGTTTATTCATATTTTGGATATTGGGCCTTGACCATAAAATTTATCTGTCTATCTTAAAAATTACTATTGTGGGGCATTAAAGAGCAAAAAGGGGGTGATATTTCTACAGCATTTGAGAGGTATTTACTAGACTTATGCAGAAAACAGTGTAGTCACAGTCTTTGATCTTTGTTTAATTCTCCTGTCTTAGACTTCTGCTTCTGGACAGATGCATCCTTAAGAAGGACAGTTTTTCTCTCTTTGCTTGACACTGCTAACCTAGGTTAGCTCACTAAACTCTGTTTGCATCATATAGGCCATAAATTGAACAGCCAGGTTGCTTATCTTAGCTGTGATTCTTCTAGTGCCTGCAGTACAGTACAGTTTATTGTTACCGTCCTTAGACCAATCACACAGGGGGGAAAAACAGACATTTCCAAAATTCCAAATGCCTTATAAAAACATTTGACATGAAAACCATTTAAAATCTAGTATCTAGCTACCATAACATTTCAAAATTTCAGGTACTTCGTAAAAAAACATTCGGCATTAAAAATACAAATTAAAATCTAGTATCTACTGTAGTTACCATGGAATTTCTGAGGCCTGAATATCACTATCTGGCTATTTGATAAGTGATCTTGGAGACTGTATCAAGAAGCACATGCCTGTTTTTTCTTTGATCAGTGGGGTGATTATCTCCTTACAAGCCACCTCATAATCAAACAATTATTTGGCTACAATCCTCAGACCCATCATACAGAGAGGTGGACAACCCAGATCTACACAGTCTGTGCAATATGTAAAAACATCAAACTTAGACATAAAACAAACAAGTATACAGTGGTGCCCCGCATGATAACAATAATCAGTTCTGTTAAAACCGCTGTACAGCGAAATCATCATGCGAAAAAACCCCATCGGAATGCATTGTAAACCGGTTAATGCATTCCAGTGGGGAAATACCTCCTTGTCTAGCGAAGATCGCCCATAGAGAACTGCCGATCAGCTGTTTAAAATTGCTGTTTTCCAAAGCTTCTGTCCGGAAAACAGCCATTTTGCAAAGGGAGGGAAGCCATTTTGCGAAGGGAAGCCATTTTGCGGAGCCAGAAAAAACATTGTTTTGCGAACAAACGGTTCACGAAGCAAGGACCTAATCAACGTAAAGTGGATTTCCCCCGTAAGAACCATCGTTTTGCGATCACAATAGCAAAAAAGTCATCGTCAAGCGATTTCGTCATTTACCGGGATAAGCGTCTAGCAGGGCACCACTGTACAAGCGATTCAAAACCATCCATACTAATACCAGAGTCAAATATGGGGAAATTTCTGAAACTTGAGACTCACCAGACAGAACTCGGCTACCTTGTATGATATCTTACTATCCCTGTCCGAGAACAGATACTCAAGTCTAGTTTTCTCTGATTGGCCAGGGATGTTTTCAATCAATGGGGTAATAATCTGATTTTGTGCTACTGCATGATGCATAATGATTGGAAGTTATTAATGAATATCAGGAGAAGCAGCCCTTTCAGGATAAGATAGGCCTTTAACCACATGCATATAGAGAAGATGCTAATCCAGGCTTCTACTTTTAGGCATCTTGTCTCCAGTCTTTTGAGACACATCTGTACAATGGCTCTTAAAAATTTGGAATGTACCCTTTCCTGAGGTGCAAAATGTGTGCTGACTGGCCCAAAGAATGGCCCATATAACAGTTGGGATAATGTCTTGGCCTTATAGAGTTTTAGCGCTGCTGGAACAAATGCACCCCCTTGAGAGTAGTGAAATTTTACTATGCCATTTGCTGATCTTTCTCCTTGGTCTACAGTGTATTCGCTGTGTTAAAGTATAGAGCCCAAAGCTTGTAGAACTACCCTAAGATATTTAAAGATTTTTACCTGCTCAATACAGTTTCCATTTATTGACCATACTCTCTTCTTTGATCTATGCCCAAAGCCAACTATCTTGGTTTCCTGGAAGTTAATTATCAGGGATTCATCTTCACAATAAGAGCTTTCTCAAAGCCCTCCTCAGTCCAACAGGTGTTCTAGAAAGTATTACTGTGTCATCCGCATACTGGTACTGTTCTACTGGCAAGTCTGAGGGGGTGACTATCAGGAGTATTTAAGCAATTGGGTAGATCATTTATAAAAGGTAAAGGTTCCCCTTGACAATTTTTGTCCAGTCGTGTCCGACTCTAGGGGGCGGCGCTCATCCCGCTCTTCAAGCCATAGAGCCAGCGTTTTGTCCGAAGACAATCTTTCCGTGGTCACATGGCCAGTGTGATTTAGACACGGAACACTGTTTACCTTCCCACCGAGGTGGTCCCTATTTATCTACTCGCATTTGCATGCTTTCGAACCGCTAGTTTGGCGGGAGCTGGGACAAGCGACGGGTGCTCATTCCGTTGCGTGGATTCGATCTTACGACTGCCGGATCTTCTGACCCTGCAGCACAGGCTTCTGCGGTTTAGCCCATAGCGCCACCACGTCATTTATATATATATATAAATACTGTAATGCAGGTGCTAAAAGACATTCTTGCCTGAGACCTCTGTAGGTTTGAATAGGTTCAGTTAAATGACTTTGTCTGCTACATCTAACTCTCAAATATATTTGTTCATACAGGGCCCTTATCATATAGAGGAGTCTCCTATTAATAGTTGAGCTATTAAGTATATCCCAAAGTCATGATCTTCTAGATATTGAATCAAAAACTGATTTAAAGTCCACAAAGGCTGCGTAAAGTGAGGTTATTCCTTTGGCCGAGTATTTCTCAATAAGATGCTGGATGATTAGGCACTGATGTATCATGGACCTCCCTGACCTGAAGCCCACCTGCTCTAGCACTATAATATTCTCATGTTCCAGCCAGTCTGAAAACTTGTCCAGTAGGTGCCTTGCATAAAGCTTGCTTATAATATTCAACAGACTAATTGACCTATAATTTGACTGGTCCTCCCTTTTACCTTTTTTTATGGAATGGAACTACTATGGCTGTTTCCCAGTATTTGGTAATATGGCCTGTATCATCAATGTGAATAAATACGGGTGCTAGGAGGGAGGCCCCAATTCCTCATTTTCTGTTTAAAATTCCGGCGGTATAGCATCAAGGCCAGGGGCTTTGGCATTTTTCAGTTTCTCTCTGTGGGATTTAATCTCTCCTGTGGTTATAGGAGGCCATTTAGGGATAGATGCTTCTAGTGATTGTCTGTGAACTGTCTTCTCTTCTGGTTGTGAACAATAGCTTCATTGCAGGCACATGACCCTAACCGTGTGAATTCACAGATGACCTCCTGAAGAACCCGTTAGTTACTGGAAAGCAATCTGCCCTTCCTTTCTCTGCTTCAAAAACCCTCTAGCCCACAAACCCTGGGCATAACTAGAAGGTTCCTGCCCCAGCCTGGTTGGAGTTTTGCCTTGAATTCTGCACTTATATTAGGTTTTTGAGCTAGAGAGTAAAATTTTGTTACAAATTTCCACTTGATCTTACGAATGCCAAACTTGGGTGGAAGGTTTGGAAATTAAATTTTAATGACCATTAAAAAAATAAATGAGCGATTTGTGTTTACTTATCTCCACAAGTATTATCAGTTGTTAAATTAAAATTAAAACCATCGGTATCCTGAAAAGAACTTTGTTCAATCAGGTCTTATGATGTTTTGAGTACAATAGCTGGGGACAGCATTTTTCGTTCTCTCATTCTCTGTAAACCTCCCTCCTTCTACTGCCTTGAACTCAGTATCCCAGCTTGATTGTAGGGTAGCCAAGCTTACTGGGATACAACATGGTATTTCATAGCAAATCCTCATTTGTTCCTTCTTACGCCAAACCTGCTGAGCCAGGCAAGCTGAGCAACAAAACAGACCCACTAATGCGCAATATAGTGGTACTACTTTGCCATGGACCTTCTTAGGTATGTCAAAATAATTATTTTATAAATAATATACAAATAAATAATGGAAAGGAAAAAACTGAAAAATGACATGATAGTTGGCTATGGTCAGTAGCTTCAAGGGAACACAAAATGTTGAGGCCACTTATGCACCAGCAGGTAGGAAGGAGGAAGTTGCATGAGATACAGATCTGGCTTGCTCAGGTTCCCAACCATGGCCAATATTCTACAGAAATCAGACAGATGAACTGACCAAAATCCTGTTGCTTAGCATAATAAATCACACTAGAGCAGGCCCATTGAATCAGTGGGAATTTGGTGAGTCAAGTTCTCTAAAAGTTCAATTGGTTTACTCTAACTGTGGCTTATACAAAAATAAATTACAGTTAGAGTGGCCAGTTTGAATCAATAGAACTTGCAGATGAGTTCACTCACCAAATCCCCACTGATTCAATGAGCCTACTCTAGTGTGGTTTACTAATACTAAGCAACAAGATTTTGGTCGTTGTATCAAGCAAAACCCTTACCCTACATACTGTATAAAGTGTTTTCAGGGAATTGAAAAGAAGCATTCACCATGTTCCAGAGGTCTCCTCACTACCAATACATAGTAATGAATAGCTTGTGTTTATGGCTGAAAGCAATGTATGATGTACAGAAGATTACAAGAGGCAGATAAAAATTGTCTCCCTTTCTCCTCCTCCTGGAAGCTTCTTGACACTGTCACTGTGAACTCTCAAGAGCTCCACCAAATTCTTCCAGGCTGATGGGGCTGGGATACATTGCAAAATTTCGTTGTGGGATCCATTTGTCATGCTATATATCACAGAACAGGCTATAAGGGCATAAATATAAGGATACCTTTCAACCTTTGTTGTAAAAACAAAACTCCACAAAGAGACGCTACCTTTTTAAAATGTATGCATTCTATTATCTGAGGTTTAATTCTCAGACAAAAAAAAATATAGCTACCATGTTTCCAGAACAAAGTAGTTTTATAAATAACTGTGTCCATAAGCTGCTAATGCATAGCAGGTTCTTGTCATCTGAGCTGGATCATGGCGGGGGCATGAAAAATTACAAACATTATAACTGGAATTAAAACAGGCGACACTTTATTGGTTAGAGCTGCCAATAGTCCTGCCACTAGCATAGAAGATGGTTCTGCATTCAGCTGATAGTGAACCAAAGGGGCCAGAACCAGACCACTGTTTGGCTCCTCTTGCCACCATGAAACAGACAAGTGTGTGGGCCCATGCAAGTGGCTCTTTGCCCCGTCATATGAAGGGGAATCACTAGGGAAGGTCAAGCACCTGCTAGACCCTCTCCACCTTTTTGCCCAGATAGGTCCTTGTGCTTCCAAACTGTCCCCAACAAAGCTGTGACAGAGAAAAGAAATACAGTGTTCAATCTTCACTTTCCAATAAACTCAGTGGAACCCGAGGGAGGTTAAAGTTCTGGACCAGAATGGCTCTTTTGGGCCTAGTGTGCCCTTTATATATCCCATAGCTGGACCACAACGAAAACTTGGTCATTCAGGGTCACCTGGAGAGCTAGCTCTGCCCCTGGCTGCCCTGATTGTTTCAAGAACTGCTGACCAGGAAAAAAGTGAGCAAAAGCCATGGAGGCTTCTGAAGAGAAGATTCCTGGTCCTGCATAAATGGTGGTCACCATACTGTCCGCTCCCACCTCGTCAGCTGACAAACTGATAAGCTGGGGCCATTCCTTCTTATCTGTGTGCGTTATGGGTCATCAAGTCAGAACCAACTACAGTAATATTTATTATTTATTTATTTATTTATTTTATTTCTATCCCGCCTATCTGATCATATTCGACCACTCTAGGCGGCTTACAGTAAAAACAACAATGTAATTTTAAAACTTTACAGCAGAAACTTAAATAAAAAATAATAATAATAAAGAACAGAATAAGAAAAAAGATCGTCAAGGGTTTTCTGTTGGGAAGGCCCGCCTATACATCAATGTTTTTAGTTGTTTCTTAAAAATAGCAACCCAAATATGGCTTTCACGGTAAATGAGATCAGTAGGACCCTGCCATCCACAGTATCTGCAGATTCACTTATACATTGTCTGAAAATATTAAATAAAAAACCATGATGTAATTACTAGGACTGGCCACTAGAAGGGGCCAGAAACCATGAGTATACTAGAGTATATAGTTCATATATACAGTGGTGCGTCGCTTAGCGATGTTAATCCGTGCAGAAAAAAAATCGCTGCTAAGCGATAACATCGCTAAGTGAAAATAAAAAGCCCATAGAAACACATTAAAACGCGATTAATGCGTTCTTATGGGCTAAAAACTCACCTTTAAGCGAAGATCCTCCATAGCGCCGCCATTTTCGGTGCCTCTAAAGCAAGGTATCCGTGCCTGAAAACAGCAGGCGGCCATTTTGTTTACCCGGCGGCCATTTTGAAACTGCTGATCAGCTGGCCAAAAATGGGGGCTTTGCGATGATGGCTTCCCTGCGATCATCGCAAAGCGAATTTCCCCCATAGGGACCATCGCAAAGCAATAGCTTTTGCGATGGCAAAAAGTCCATCGCAAAGCGATTTCGTCGCTATACAGAGCGATCACTATGCGAGGCACCAGTGGACTCTGGTGCAGAGGTCCCCAACCCCTGGTCCGTGACCCAGCAGCGGTCCGCAGCCTAGGCAGGACCGGGTTGCGGACACAGATCTCCTGCCCCCCACAAGCACACCACACGCATGCGTGTGAGCACACCATGCCCCACCCCCATGAGCATGCCACATACACACACCAACTGGTCTATGGTTGGGAAAAGGTTGGGGACCACTGCTCTAGTATATATACAGTACTAGAGTTTATAGTTAACTATAATCTGCAGGTTTTGGCATTGTGGAGTGGGGGCCTGGAAATGATCGCCCGCATATACCATGGTACTACTGTATTTAAGGACTACTTTTACCATTTCCATTCCCCCCTGTCCATGAATTTCCATGAGTGAGCAGCTATTTGAATCCAGTTTCCCTGAGTCCTAGTCCATCACTGTGTCTACTACACCACACTGGGTGTTTTTCCTATCTGTTTTACTGAATATATTATACTGTACATTATTTTGATGGGGAAAAAATCAACAGCAAGTATTGCATTCCCTTCCTTTATTCTTATTTACCAGTGTCTTGAAAATACATGCAACTTATTGCTTAGACATTATTGTATATACCTCAAACAAGATCAGCCTACAGAAACTTATACAAAGAGCAAAGGCTTTCAAATACCAGTGAAGTGCAAACTCGTATATATGCCAAGCAACATTAAAGAATACTCAAGCAGACATGAAGATCTTGTTAAAGTATAAACATCATTCACCCACTCTCAGAGTCAAGAGTGCTGTCTCAGTCTCTTGTGTCATTATTGTTTGGGAACAACCTAATCAGTGCTGTTGTAGGATTTCAATAGAGTTTGGCATCATTCACAGTTGTCATCTTTCTTCCATCCTGTAATGGACTTTCGGTGCTGCCTTTATTAAACGTTGTGCTATGATTTAGTAAGGCCTCGTGTCTTCGATTCTTTTGTGCCTGCTTTCCACAAGAATGCATGAGTCAGCCGTGCATCCCATTGCACTTACTTTACTTTTGTTAACAGAGAGAAAATCCATTTAAAAAAACTGATGCAGAAGAGTACTGCCTGCTGAATGTGTCACCTTAAACAAGCTGCTGGAAGAAACTTTAAAATGAATAAAGTCATGTGTGTCTGAACTAAAATTATGAACACATTCAGTTACAAACAGGAAAGCAGTAGTAATAGTATTTTAAAAATAAATTCAGCAGTTAGTTTGGATTGTTTTACTATAGATTTCAAAAGGTTTTCAAGTCAGTACATTAAAAAAAAACTACTTCAGACACCAGCAAGGATTGCTGTCAGGGAAGAGGGTCTGTTTAAGGTCCAAAGTATACATAGACCCAAATCCTCTTACCTTGTTATGCTGGAGGAGCAGAAATAGTGTAACTTTTGGAGACAAATTGCTCCCAAGTTAAGAAATCACTGTAGACATTGGCCAGTACTCCATTAGTGCCAGAATAATGCAGTTATGCCACTGTAAAAGTGCTGCACGTTATCCTTGGCAATAAAGGTTTATGCCATACACTTTGCAATCTATTGCACATCCCAGCACAACCAATTAAGCAATGCATTGGTGGAAGCATTTAGGGGATCATACTTCCACCTCAGACATTGCACAACCTCTGCGGGTGCAACCTTAAATTGTGTATGTATAATTGTGCAACAGAATTTTGGCCATTATCAGTTGCAGACTGAATTCTGTGACTGAGCATGCAACTGACAATGTCGACAGTGATTTCTTAAGTTGGTGCAATTGCCTCCAAAAGTTCTACTATTTGCATAGCTATGCAAAAGGATTTGAGCTAGTACGTATGAAATGTGTTGCTGTGCCTAGACTGATTGCTGAAACTGTAATATGTGGAAAGTAGAGCTTAAATAATCTCTCCTACAATGATCCTGATAAAGACCGCTGCCCTCCTGGCACAGCAGCTAGCTGTCAGGGGGTCAAGAGAATCTCCCATTGGTGTGAAACACACAACACATGAAGCTGTCTTGCATTGGACACATATCATTATTTCTGCAGCTCTTTGGATCATGGCAATGATTCCAATTTTCTTCTGGACACCATCACTATATTAATGTACTTACTGGTATTTTATTAGATATTTGGGGAAACAGCATCAGAATGAGTTAGTAGTGAAGTGCAGTGGAATCTCTTGTTATTTGATTGTGAAGCTATACACTGAACTTTCACTCTTAAGGTATGATAATTGAAGGAAGGTCATAAAATGAATGTTTCCCATTCTCTCCTCAGCAGTTTAATGGGGCATAGGTTGCTGTATATTGCTTATTCCCTACAGTAGCTGATTCATGATTTCTTCTTCTCAGCAGATACTCACACCAATCTTAACTGGCTTCTCAACTGGTAATTATTGTCTCAAAAAACAGCAGGATACATTGGTTCCCTCTCTAATACTAGTTCTTCTCCGAAAATAAGATGTGTGGTTTGAACTCTTCCCTCTTTTTGACTTATAACAACATCCTTTAACAAAGGAAATACAGATTTCAAAGAGTTCAAACAATCTAAGTTCCCATATACTTTAGGCCACCGCGTATAATGTCCTCTATTAAACTTCTGCAAACCCAGTTAGAAATGTTACTAAGCCATTAAGCAGGCTAATGGAAACCTGTGCCCCCTATAAAGCCATGTTTTAAAATCAGACTCCTCCCTCTCAAATTACACAGAGGTGACAGAATATTTCTGGCTATAATCTCAGCATATTGGAGTATACAGGAAATATCCCATGGGTGCACATACTACCCACAAGATCTTACAGCAAAAAAGAAATGAATGAAAGTTTAAAAGAGATAACTGCCCTTATTAAATCTGCCTTTTAAAAAATCTTTGTGCCACTTTTTCCTTGACTTAGAGCCTGATTAGATACAAATAAATCTTTTTTACAGACACCATGTCACGGCTCATATACAGTCCAGTGGTCACCCTTGGCCATCCCTGACAGAGGGGTGCAATCAGGCAGTAAGAAAGGTGTGCAACTAATCCCACCGGAAAGGATCGCTTCGCTGGGAGCAACCTCCCTTTGAGCAACCCTTTCTTCCATCAGGGAATCACTCCAGCCTTGCCCCCAAAAGTAGTAGCCTCACTGATAGGCCAGAAAGACTCAGCTTGGGCATGGCTTTTGGTTGAGCTAGGGCAGAAATGTCTGTACATTGTGTAATTGCTCAGGAAATAGCTTGCACCTGGACTGTGTCGTAAGCAGTCCAAAATGTAAGCTGTGTGCCCATGTGATCACACCTCTCTACTACTATTACTGATGCAAAGTATATTGAATTGTATATGACAGCGTTGAAAGCATATTACATCTGAAGTACATCTCTCAAAATTAGGGGAGAAAGACAACATTACAGAATATAAATTACAGCTACTTCTAGGAAGTGCTCAGTGCCTCCCTGCCCTTACTCCTTCATGCTTTACCTCATATATTTAGAAGAACTGAAATTGAAAAAAAGCAATTGTTTTTAAATGAAATAAAATAAATACAATTATTTCTTTCCTTATACTTTCAGGGAAAAGCTATTATAATGTACATGCTATACTGTTCCAAAATAAAGTCGTTTTAAATTTTAAAATATGTAAAGCAGCACACATCAGAAATATCTGTGTGATCCTATACACTTCCAAGTAGAGGTAACTTTCACTGAGTTCATCAGGACTTACTCATTATAGAATTGCAACTTTAATGGAACAGAAAGCATGCATAAGCAAACCTTGGCAATGTACTGTTCCTTAATGCTAATTTAATGTCCAAGACTTAATTAATAACAACAGTAATAATCACATTTTCTACCCCATAAAAATAAAATGGGGGAAATAGGAGACAGGCTAGAATCCTGTTAGTGATCACACAAGTTTAGCATAATTTGCTACAGCCAACTGACAAGCTACCAAGGACACCTTAGTTGAACTGTCCTGATCTTGGTTGACCAGGAACATGACCAAATTGTGACCCAGGACATCAATTAGTCATAATTAGCCACAGCAAGTGATGCAAACCACCAGTAAGATTCTTGCCACAGATCACTTTGATAGACCTCCATAGTACATAGTAGTTGCCAGTCTACTCCACATATGAGAGAATTCCGTATTTCCAATATTTGAAAACTAAACTGCATTTTCTAAATGACAGGACCAAGTTGTGAAGACCTCTGTGGAGATTTTCAAAGCTTTCTTCTTTCAGAAGTCAAAGTTTCACAGTGTAGTCCAGAGTGAAATGGGGACACTTAGCACTGCTGAAGAAACTCTTTGAATCCCAATCATTATTTGGGTACAATACACTGCTTTATAAAGAATCATTGCAAAAAATGTTTCTGAAATATTTTCAAGGATTTAGTATTTTCAAATTTTAAAACATTATTGTCATGTTCCAGCTGAGTGCAAGGATATTTTTATTTGCAACATATGCAAAAAGTATGTAAAAAGCAGCATGCTAAAAGGGCTAACAGTGCAATTTCCTTCCCTATCCAAAAAATAAAAAACGCACTTGGTTAGAGCTGACCTATCCACTAGGTAAGTCTAGTCAGATCACTCAGATGCTATATATGTGTATGTACATTCTGACTGTTCAAAATAACTTATCCTGCTACTTTCTTATAAACCACAACTTTACTTTCAACTTGCAAATGGGCCATTTCCTCAGTTCCAGAACAAAGAGGGATATCTAGCAGTCTCATCAATTCATTTGTAGGTGGCTATAGCACTGCAGAGATGTCAGTCTGCATGAGAGCAATGGAAACAATGCAAATCTGATTTGCAACATTGACTGGCTGCTTAAAAGAATGTATCAAAAATCATAAGTTAGGCAGAAGCTGGAAATAACTAGCTCTTGCAAATCATTCTTTTTGGGGATAAATGCGTTACATTACAATTTTGACGAACCAAGGGGGAACTCCAGGCTTCACTGTAATCTCTAAATGATTTCATTATAGGCAATACGTAGCCTTGCTGCTTAAGTGTGTTCTATATCTCCAGGGACCTGCCATTTTCTGGTGTTTTCAAAAAAGTTACTAACATTTTACTTGCTGTAGAACAATTAGAAAGTAAAGAATTAGTTTAACATTGTAACTATAACAGTAAGTAACTACTAGAGTGAAACTTTAAAACTAATTATCTTTTAAAAATAACATTTCAAACTACCACTGATTCCTGTACTACTCCAAGGCTAAACAGATACTAAACCAGTAGAATAAATTAAGGATAAGACAGTATTTTTTTCCTAAACAGAAACTAGAAGAGCATTTAGATTTACTTTCATTACTATGCATTGGTAACAATATTTTTTTCTGGATTGGTCAGTAATACTAGATCATTATTATAAATGTGTGTTTTTAAAATTCAAGTAGTTAACATCAACAGAATGTTCAACTTTGTTCCAATGAGGAACTCAAAGTAGCTAATACGTAGATAACAAATGTTAAGTTGAAAGAAGGCACTTTACAATCAGAAAGTAGATGAAGCAGCACCCAAACCTGTGTTTGTTGGGTGTGTTTTCTACCTAGAAGGAAAAATCCAGCAAGAAATAAAAGGTTCACTTTAAAAAAACCCTCTAAATATGAGTTGGTGGATAAATCCATGTACATCACTTGATCTCTCATTGCTTAACAACTCATAGCTAAATGTGTGAAGTGCCACCATTGAGAAACATTTTGTTTGGGGTGTTACAAAACACATCGTCTGTGGTCTTTGAAATATGCTCTTTTGCACATTCATTACAATAATTAATGCTTCTGCCAAAGGAGAAACATGCATGTCTGAACAGGACCTGTGTATTTACATGAACATACAAGATATCGTAATACTAATGTAAAGAGCAGAACCGAGTTGTCTTAATTGTAATGACAACGATATATAATTTAAAAGATTTGATAGGAGTCACTAAAACCTTGTGGGTTTTATAACATTCAGCAAGCTATAAAGAAATACAGTACAAGAAAAAGGTTCCAAGAGAGAGGAATAATGGCATGTAGCACTATCCTTACTACAAGAGTACGTAGTAACTTTTAAAAATCCATGTTATCCAGTAGCCACAGGCACATGTAGCAGAAGATGAATGGACTCATAAAATATTTCATGAGGCTTTGCTAAGAAGCAAGAGAAAGAATTAATCACACATTGGAAACATGAAATTGGATGTAGACAAAATACAGGAAAATACCTTATTTCCTGTAATGTTCCTGCATATTTTCATCACAAATATTTGAATTTGTTTATTTATTTATTTAAAATATGTATTCTGCCTTTCTCCCCAAAAGGACCCAATGTGAAGACATTAACAACATTAGCAATAAATTATGACACATGGTATTTAAAATATTAAGACACCAACACATTTGGTGAATATTTGAGTATTGATAAACACAATTCAAGAATAAATATAGTTTGCTATAAATAAACCGGAAGCAATAGCATTGCAGTAAATAACATGTAAAACTAATGTAAACAAGTAGATTTTCAGTTCTGTTATTCTTACAAACGTCTCCCTTGTACATACTTAGGACTTGTATCCAGTGATGCTGTTCTGCCAGCAGAAAGCTTCTACCACTACAACCCATGTTGACCCTGCAGCTTTGCTCTTGCACAAACTTTTATGACTGGGGACTATTTGCAACAATCTTGCTAGCACAGCCATTATCAGGATACTACACTATATTATAGTACAGTACTATAGTGCTACTATAACATTGATACAGTACAACCTTAAGCACTCATTGTCAAAATGCTTTCACAAATATCTATCTCGTACTGAATGACTGAAACTTTTCTCTCATGATGGAAACCTAATGATGGAGACTTCACTTTTATAGAATTTTGAAATTAAAAGGAAATGCATGTATAGATATTCAAAAACAGTTTTTTTCTGTTAGGTGAAGCAATGTGCCCCCACGTCAGCTTGAGAGAGAGAGAGGGAGAGGGAGAGAAAGAAAGAAAAAGAGAGAGAGAGAGAGAGAGAATGACAATGAGCTGATTAGTAACAGGTTACATTTTTCTTAAGCACACTTTTTCTTATGATAAACCATATATTCCAAACCCATGAATGTCTCTTCCAGTAGTTTACACTCCATAGAAAAATTCTTGACTATATGATGCTGTGCTAAAAACATGTAAGTGTGACAGGGAAGAAAAACTGGTGCGAGAATTTGCTTATCTCCTTACAGTTTACCATGCTGACATGTATTAGAATCCAGATACTTGTATAATATTGAAAACAGCTCTAGAGATCTTCTATATACAGCAAGTCAACCAAATTAATAGGAAAAAGAAAATTCCAAACTCTAATGTATAGGCTTACATAACATTTTATGTTTATGTTAATTCCAAAAGGTCATGTGCATGCATGTAAGGCAGCGGAAAATGCAGTAAAAGAGTATAGATTTAAAGTAAAATACTTGCAAAAATGTAAAAAAGTTGACCAAAGATGAAGTCTCAGTTACGAACAGCAAACGTTACAAAAGCAGAGGAACATGCCAGGAAAGCTGCCTTATTAGCAGAACGTAAACCAAAAATCCTGACAACCACAGGCATTAAAAATTCATCAGTCTAAGAAACCTGAGTGAAAATTCCTAGAAATATCGTGCTAGAAGAGTTTGTTTCTTTACAAGTTCATTTGTCTACTAAGTGCTTAGAGCAGACTGCAAAAGTTGTCGTATGCAGCATGTTATTGTTTTCCATTCTGTAAAATACAAGTCTTCAAAAGAAGTGGTGCTGGGTACCCAGGCGGTGGGTCAAGGGGAGGGCTAAATTTCACAGAGGTAATACCTTGTTCCCTTAAGAGGAGCTTTTCTCATGGCAAAAGTGTGCATTATTCTTTTGAAGAACCCAAAGGTGCTTTTAAAGATAGAGAAATACATATTTATATCTTCTAGTCAGATTTGCCATTCTTAAGAGTTTTGGCTTCTCCTTGCCCAATAAGACAAATAACTTTGTAACATCCCTTTGTTATTTTGACCATCCACATTAAGTTCATGATATCCAGTACAATGCTGGAGATAAACCAGGCGCTTTGAGCTGCTAATCCTAATCTGTGGAAAGCTTCGGTTCCCAATTCTGAAGCAACATCGGCATAATAAATGGGGATGACTATGATCCTTGCTAGGAAGAATGCGATTGTCATAAGTATTCCGTTGATGATGTTGGCCTTGGAGGCCTTGGAGTATCCCAGTGCTTCAAAGAACCACCTACAAGAGAAAAGGGATTAAGGGAGGAGAAATCAACATGATTCATTTATTTACATTCCATCTATGCAACCAGGTTGCAATTTCAGGATCATGATTTGTCAAACCTACAGCCATCTGATTTCGGCATCCCTCCATCTTATTTTACATGTATTTCTAATTATTTTCATGCATCTAAAAAGACTCAAAGAATTCATGTAGGCACAAATTGTTAATTATGAATCATTTTCTTTCTAATGAACTGCAATCAGTTCTGACACATTAGCCCAAATCCTGTTAGCACAGTGAAAATCCACATTAGTATACTTGTGCTTGATTACAACAGCTAAAATCCTATTTTGTAAGTTATGACTCAATTTTCAACCACTAAAGAGCTTTCTTCTCCATTCTGTGGCTCTCAAAAGTCTCCCACAGATTGATGGGGATCCTCAGAACCTGTAGGGCCACACAAAATTGCTTCAACACAACCACAGTTGATATCAGTCAAATTACGAGTTGTACTTTGTAAAACAGGATTTCAATCAGTATTACATAAGTAATTGTGCAAGCAGGTATGTATATTTTTGAACTCTGTATTGCACAATCATTTGGACAAAACAACTTGTCCAGAATTCTAGTTATCACCATTTGTACTATTTGTGCTAACTTACAATGTACAACTGCTGATACAACAGTCTTGCACTAACACAGTGATATCACCAAATAAAATTCACAGTGAGTATGAGTACTAACAGCTGCACCACATAATTGTATTTTACTTACTAATCTTAATGGCAGACTGGTATTAGTGGACCCTTAACAAAAAGATATTGGCTCTAAACTAGATGGGTGAAATCTCTAAGCAACTAGAGGAATGTGGACGACTCCAGGTGTTGTTGTACTGTAACTACCATTAGCCCACCTGGTCGGTACAGCCAATAGCGAGGGATGATGAAAGTTGCAATTAACTAGGATACAAACTGTTCCAAACCATTACATTTCAAACTTAAAAAAAGGCAGGTGTGCCAACGAGAAAAACCCAACAAATCCCAAACAATACTGTAGCTATCCCTTTTCTATTGTTCTCATCTTTTCACTTCAGGACATTGACTTAGGGTAGATAGGTTCCCAAATTTCTTTGCCCCATAAACCACTTGCCAACTTGTTTTCCGTAGACCCCCTGCCCCCTGCAAAGCTTTGATACAAGTCTAAACTTGCACCTTCAATTTTTTATCTCTCTGATGTGGACCCCCTACAAGTCTAAATCAACCCCTGGGGATCCATATAGACCACTTTGGGAACCTATGTATGCTTATATTATGTGCCATTATTGCAACTTTCACACTTCTCAACTACATACAAGGCTGGTGAAGTAGGAATATGTTCTGTCCCCTCACCTCCTTCCAACCCAATTTCAGACACTAGGATGGCATCCATAATGTGCCAGCCTCCCACATAATTTCTGCATTTCTACCCAACTAGATCTGTATTGGCCTGAACTTAAGAAGAAATAGCAGCAACCATACTGCTCCATAAAGTACTAGATTTTGACCTAGAGTTGAAGCAGGATGTTATCAATATTTGCAATAGGACCTAGACTATGATTCAAATTTGTTGACACACATTCTCAAACAGGTGTAGAACTCACTAGAAAATTAAAAGTGAGAGAAAATTCCCACTTACTCTTCATATAGGCATACTGTATGTGTAAATGTTCACACCATGGGGTCTGTGAGGTGATCTCCCAATTTGTATTACCAAGCATGAAGAAAGATGGGAGCTTAGATTTGGTTTAGGTTAACATGTTGCACTTTTTATCATTTCTGTTGAAAATCTGGAATTGCTACTCAGATCGCTGAGAAAGGTCTCCGAGTTCATAAGTTAAAAATGCAATTGACCATCGTAGTTTCCCTGTTTGTTTGTTTGTTTGTTTGTTTTTGCTAACAATATAAACAGACATGCAACTGTAAATATTGTTATCAACAATTTACATTGTTAATCATCTGGTTATGCTCAAATGTAATAAATCTGCACCATGCTGATGGCTTAGCAAATCCTTCAGACTAGCAGTCTCACCACCTTTTGCATACATTTGTCAGATAAAGGAGGAAGCTAGTTGTTTTCTTGACACTTCGGTTCAAAAAAGAAATTCATTGATGAAGAATCACAACACTATCTAAAAAGTCTCAATTCAGATATGACAGATAGAAGGCTAATTTAGTGCAGTACAGCTTTTGTAAGACCAAAGCTAAACTTTAAAGATCAGTTTGCACATAAGCATGTGCATTTGTTGATGAAGTTAGTGAAGTCCTGGCATTCTTTTATAATAATAGACACATTTCTTCCTTACTTCAGAGTAACAGCTGGCAATAGGGTGCAGGCTTTATCCATTTAGCTGTTGCATTAATTTCTGCCTAGACTACACTAAGACCCTCTTCTGACATCAGGTTTATGACATAGGAGCTTCTGTTGTGTGATAACTTCCCATGCTTATGGTATCAGAGAAAACCTCTACCACAATGTGAGAACAGATAGTTCAACAGCTGCTTCCTAGAATAATGTTCTCCCAACATCTAGAAGCTGTGCTGTTGGGAAGAAGCCATGGTGCCAGTTTGTCTTGCATGATTTGTGGATTTATGAAGGAGCCATAGGAAGCAGCTCCAGTGTCAGGTCAAAGAAGAGGACACACTGTATGCAACAGGCCCTGCTACTTTCTAGTAGAAAGAATCAAACTATCTGGGGACAGTATCGCTTACTTGTGTGACAGAAAAAGCAAGCAAGGAAAAACGAAAATAGAACATGAATGCACCATCAAGATAATGCTCATTTGCCCTTCATGCAAAGGCTGTAAAGCCCATTGATTATTCACTGCCTAAGGCACAGACAGTATCAGGGAATACTAAAGAACTAAACTAGGCTTTTAAGATGTACAAAGAAACACAAGAGATGGATCTAAAAATACCTAGAGAGTCAAATGAGTGTGCTGGCATGAATTATTCAAGATAATTAAAAATAAGATGATGAGTTCGCACCCTCAAGTTGTACGCAACCAAAGGGTTGAAAATTTAACTACCTATTTAAATAGAAAAATAATATCTAACACAAAAATAACCATAATCAATTAATGCTGAACAAACTCAATAACGCTGCGCACAGTATGGTCACTCTTGGTTTATGGAACATAACAGATTAAATTTTGCTACTTTTTTTTTAAAGAAGAAAGCTTACAGTTTTTTTGTAATGCAGAAAAGCAGCCATCCATCCTTTTGATTTACTTTGTCTGAAAGTTTGCACTGTATGTATTTTTTGGACAGAAAAACATTGAATGCCCTTCAAACAAGAATTTATTCAGTATCCAATGATCCTGTTTTCAAATCAGGATTCTTTTCACTTCTCTTAAAGACATATGCCATTGTTCTGCCTAGATTACAAAAACCATTATCTATTTGTATTGTCCATTTAGAAACACTAGAACTCAAATGGATGCTGCCATTAATAGTGTCTCTTTATCATGCTTGCGTACACAACCACTGTTTCCCTTGCTCAGTAAATCGTCAGAGCTAGGACTTCAACTTAGAAGTGCTTTCACACTAGGTGTTAGGGAAAAAATCATTATGCTTCATTCACACACTTCAAATTAGGTATCTACATGGTTTGGACATCTAGCCACTTTCATCTTGCATTCTTTGAACTGCCTTTTTTGAACTGTAGAGAGCCAACGTTTTAAAGAGAAGAATAGAGGAGCATGGTACACAATAAGGATGGGATTTTCACATTGACTGGAATGAAAACACCATAAAAAAAGGCTCTTTCTTTGGGTTTCAGAGTCTTTTGTGGCTTCCCAATTAAATCCATAAGATTTGGGATTCAAAACTTGCCAAATCTTACATATTTCCACTATCAGGTTATATCCACTTGACCCATATATGTAAAATATTTCCCCCTGTCATTGCACCACCATGAAAGCTCTGTTCTGCCCCCACTCTCTTATAATATTCTCATTTCTGTGAACCATGTTCCTTTTCCCCTGCTTTCCTATCATTGGCTCCCACAAGTCCTGCTCTTCTTCCGCCTGCTCTTTTGCTGCAAAACCCTTCCCCTCTTCACTGCCTCATCATGGCAAGCCACTTTCTTCCCCTGCTTTCCTGTTATTTTCTCTCCACTATAAATCCCCCTTCCCACCGTCCTGTCATTTGCTCCACACAGCAAGCCCCTTTCCCCCTTGCTCCTTTGACATTACTTTGCTACTGCAAACACCTTTCTTCTTCCAAAAGGAAAGGGCCCCAAAAGGTTTGGGAGTTTGCTGACAGCCCCAATACCCCTAAGACTCCCCCCAATCAAAAGAGAAGACACCCAAAAGACTCCAAATCCAAAGTAAAACAAAAGTTTTCACTTTTTGCATCCCTAGTGCACAATCTGTACAGGTGTAGATGCTTTTACCACTAAGTCTTCTATCACTGTAAAAGGGCATGGTTTAATAAGTGAACTTACAGCAGTTAGACAGAGATTACTCTAGATCCAAGTATTTCAGAGTAGATACACTGAAATCCATGGGAATCCCATTGACCTCAGCATCTTAAGTATAACTCAAATCTGGACTTAACCCAATCCCCAAAACTTTGTGGTGTACCCAACTGTTATATTCTAGTCTTTTAATTAAATGTGAAATGCTATTTCTTCTTCTTCTTCTTCTTCTTCTTCTTCTTCTTCTTCTTCTTCTTCTTCTTTACTACTACTACTACTACTACTACTACTACTACTAGTAGTAGTAGTAGTAGTAGTAGAGGAAGAAGAAGAAGAAGAAGAAGAAGAAGAAGAAGAAGAAGAAGTGGCATAGCACTGTTGCCATGATGCAGTGTGCACTTCCCTATACAACAGCAGTAGTATCAGGGCTTTCTTCTCTTCTTCCTTCCAGTGGAATCTTCCATGGTGCTAAAAACCTGCTCCAAAGGGATTTTCAGCTTTTCAAGCAGTTTTTTAGAATGCAGAGGGGGGCATCAGTTCCGACAGAAGTGACAGGATGCAGCAGTGCGCCACCGAATCCTGGCCAAAGCCACTACAACATTATCATGCATCTACTCTGCTTTCTGGCTATGGCCATTAAAATCAAAATAGCTGTGACAAGAATTTTTAAAATATAGAATTAAATCAGCCTCATTATACAATATAATGGAGCAGTATAGAATTGGGATGGATGGATGAATAAATCAATAAATTGTTCTAAGCCTATAATACAAAATAATTTTATAGTGTTATACCACTATAACACAACAGTAATGCAAATGATTTTCAAAACCTTAAAAAAATCATCACTGGCATTTTGTCTATGTTGTTGGCAACAGTAACCAGAACTTTTTAAAAACTTAAAATATTTGAAAGAAATAGAATTATATTATTGTGTTGTTACTTTCCTATAAATAAATTGTATCCAGAAAATTGTTTTAATACTAATTAAAATATCAATTTAAAAATAAACAGGATCATTAAGTAGTCGTAAAGGTAAATGTGGTATGAGCTCCTCTTTTGTACCAAACATTCCAACTGCTGTGGGCAAAATATAGTGTACACATAGGAAAAGGGCAGTATTGTAAATCACATGGAAATGAACCTGTAAATTCACTGGTACTTTACAAGAGAAAAACAATGACTGAATGATTTGGTGCAATACATGTCTGGAGTCAGACACAATCTGTAGTCATCGGACTGCAGAATTGCACGGGCTACTCTAAGAACAAGGTATTAATACTGTATAAGAAAACATTACTTACCGCTGATTTACAAAAGGGGTAGAAAATTCTGCAAGCAGACGGAAATTAGCAAAATATGCTAACAAGCCTCTATCCTAGATAAGGGAAAAAAGCATTGACAAAGATTAGAAATCTTAGTTTTAAATTTCAGAAATATAATCCAAAATATGAAAGTGTTTCTACTAAAATACATTGCTACACAGAGTGAAATATTTTGTTTACACTGAAACATGCATTTGAGTATTTTAAAATACAATTTTAAACACACACGTTTATATAAAATACTGCTTAGCAAAATATATTAAGTCCCCCAAGTCTCTTCCATCACACTTCCCCCATCAATCAAAACTATCCAGATAACACATTGTGCATTCATTATCATAAAAATGGATCTAATCTTTTGTTAAAACTGGGTAAAGATATATTTACTGAGATGTTAGTGGTTGCATTCTATGCATACTTTTTACTCTAGAAATTGTTCACTGAAAGAGAAAAATCTCACTGAAAAGTCACACTTTTGAGTAAAGGTTGCAATTAAGTATACTCCGGTAAGCTCCCAGTTGCACTACTTTAGTGCATTCTATGTGCACTTTCCCCCTTAAGGGCTGTTTGAAAGCAGGAACTAGTTTCCAATGAAGCAACCATATTGATTTCTGGTGTTAGCCAAAGGCTTAACAGAACAAGAATTCTGTATTACAAGTGTACTGATACTGTGTGACCAGTCAAAACAACTTCTGTAAGCTCTTCTGATAGAGAGAGTAATCCAAAGAAAAACATTTAGTTTGTGAACAGGTTCTTGAATCAGGGCCATATGTGGCAAAGTGATTGTAGACAATATGGGTTGCTCTGTGCCCAAGTTGGAAAGGCTGGACAAGTCCTTAAGATCTAATTTCAGTTTTAAATAACTACTCCTACCTCTATCCTTGTGATTGCATTTTGCTATAATTTATTCACCTCACAGTGACTTTGGTAGTTATTATTCAAATTCCTACTGCTTCCTCAAAAGCAAATGATTCTTGCCACAAACTTTTTGAAATGTGAAGTTGATACATCCTGCTATTAAGAAAATAAAAGACCTTAAAGATGCTTATTTTGCATAGGATTTTTTTTTCATGAAATCTGGACTTTTTAGGCATCTTTCAGTCTCGAGAGACTATGGTAATATGCTCTGTATGGAGGACTTGGAACAGGATCTAGTGTGGCTGAGAAGGCCAATTCGAGAGTGACAATCCCTTCCACACTAAAGACAAATACAATCTGTCCCCTGTCCAGCTCCCTGATTTTGCTGCTTTCGGGACTGCCTCTTTGCCTCGTCCTGCTGGACAAGGGTCTCTTCATCCAGACTGAACGCTCAGATGTCAAGATTTTCCCTCTGTTGAGGTCCATTCCTAAGGCCTTCAGATCCCGCTTGCAGATATCCTTGTATCGCAGCTATGGTCTTCCTCTAGGATGATTTACCTGCACTAATCTGGATTACATGCTTACTAAAGTATTCTACAGCCATTGCCCAAACTTCATCCCAGTACTTCAGGAAATTAATAGGTCTCATTGAGGTGAATGGGGCTTACGTCTGGCCAAGATGGTAGATTGGGACTTCAGCCTTCTCATGGAATAAATGTGTTTGAACAAATAAACCCACAAACAAAGTAGCCATGGGGTGCAGAAAAGGACAGAGCAAGTGATGGAAAGAACAAGAGAAAGGCTCGCAAAGAGAGAGAAGCCAAAGAGATTGAGAGGGAAGGACAAGAGAGAGAAGAGAGCGAGAGCAGTGTCACACAGAGAAAGAGAGAGAGAGACAGAGAGGAGCAATAAAGGGAGGATAAGATTAAAGTGAATAAGAGAGAAGCCACAGGGTAGAGGATGGGGAGAGAGAGAAGCCACAAAAAGAGGGTTCAGTCACACAGCCAATTTGCATCATTTCCAGCTGACTTTTTTATATTGATGTAAAGTCATATGATATTTAAATCAATACGCACATTCACATTGACTTAATTACATATATTTCTGGTAATGAAAATTGGTTTGGGAATCCACACTTGAATGTCATTTCATCTTCTTGTGCTTCAACAACCCCTTTCTTACTTTCCCCTTGCTTGCGCCTCCCCCTTTCCCCTTCTTCTTGACCATGACCCTTCCCATCCCCTTCCCCACTGATTGTCCATCTGCATTAAAATAAACAACCCACTGCCAGCTCAGTAAAATACATTGGTTTTGATTAAAAAACAAACAAACAAACCCACGATTCTTGGGCAAAAAAAATCTGCACTTCCATTCACATTATGTAGCCAGGATTTTTAAAATCATTTTTATTTAAGAAAGACCCCATTCAACAGCAGTTCTTATTGTCAGTGTGACTGAGCCCAGGGAGGAACAATAGAAAGAAGAAAAAGAGAGAGAGGAGCCAAGGGGTGGCACTGAAGAAAAGCCACAGAGAAAGGGGGAAGAGTGAAAGATAGAAACTATGAGAAAAGTGAGATAACTTGTTGAAAGAAAAGCTAAAGAACTTGGTGAGAAATAGCCATGACAATTGCTTTGTGTTTGGGTGAGAAATGGCTAACTGGTTTTAAAAAAGGAGTCAGGTTCTGCAATTTTCCCTTGCTTCATGTCTGTTTGTGAATGGTAGTGAGCACAAGATGGAATCTTGACTGCTGACATTGCTGTTGTCAATATTCAGGCTGGCCTTTGCAATATAAAGCTTTGCACCCTTTTTACTGCTGGCAGTGTAGCCAGTCTGGCCATTTCCTGGTGTTTTGAATTGCGGGTACAGAGGCAATATTTGTGTGCTGAAAATATTTATTTTCAATATTAAAATGCTTGCAAACAGGTGGCAGCAGCAGAGGCCAGTGCTAGATTAGACAGAGTGGCCTTTGGTCTAATCTTGCAGAGTTAACCTTATGTTTTCCATGGTCATAGGATTCTGCAAGCTACAATCCAAAGAAGTAATATTCTCAAGTTGTATAGTGTATTTGTTTGTCCACAAAATTAATGTAACTACGGTACTAGAAAGCCACAAATAAATGGGACTCAATTCCATTAAAGAGTTTAGGACCCTTGGCGCGAATAATAGACACTTAACCAAAGTATACCAATGTTATCCTAAATCATAAGATCTAATGTGAAGGCTGTGGATTCGCAGGAAACTACAACTGAGAAAAACAAGGTAAAGCTTTGGTTTTAAATTAATTTACATTGGTATTTCTGTG
This sequence comes from Pogona vitticeps, assembly GCF_051106095.1. Taxonomy (NCBI): domain Eukaryota; kingdom Metazoa; phylum Chordata; class Lepidosauria; order Squamata; family Agamidae; genus Pogona; species Pogona vitticeps. Next base: position 95,230,679 of record NC_135786.1, read on the forward strand.
AAGCCTATTCCTTATTTAAGAAATGGATTGTAATCCAGAAACGATCATACCTGAATGAATTTGTTTGTTACTCTTACAAGTGCCACAATATTTTTGTTTGAGTTTTTTTTCTTGTTGCTGAAACAGACATAACACAGCTACCTCTCTGGGAACTATTTCTTAATGCTTTGTTCTGTACTATGTATTTCATCTGTAGACTACATACACCTGTAGCTAAAACAGCTGTATGATCTTCGTAAAAAAATAATCCTCCATTTCTCTCCATTTCGTCAATAGCCTAGATTGTAGAAGACAATGACCTATTCTCTTAATCTTCATTAAATACACAGGTTGTGCCAAAATACATGCTTAATAATGACCATATTTAATCACAAATTCCACTTATCTATTTGGAATGTTATTACACAATTAAGAAGAAACTCACCAGTACAAAGTAGTATGCATAAAGAGCTACGAAGTGGTGTATTACATAATATATATCCCCAATTGCCTTCCAATAGAAAATAATAAGCAACAGGTCTAAAAGGGGAAAGAAAAGATCAGTAAATTGCTGTGATCATATTTTGCTTTAAAGCAGTGGCAGTTTGTCCCTTAGGGCAGAGGTCCCCAACCGCTGGTCCGCGGCCCAGTGCCGGTCCGTGGTCTGAGCTAGACCAGGCCGCAGAGAGAGAGAGAACTCTCCCCCACCCCTGCATACACTCCCCCCGCACGCACTCCACCCACACAGCCCGTTTGCACCTGCGCACAAGCCCCATGTACCTGCACAAGTGCTGCGCCGCCTTTTGCGCATGCGCATGCACCACAAGGGGGGTGCCCCACCTTCCCTAGCCAGTCCATGGGGCTAAAAAGATTGGGGACCGCTGCAAGGCTTAGGGCAAATGGGGCACTGCCCCACCTAAGGCTGAGACTATCCCCCACCATTCCACTCCTACCTGTTTGTTTGGCAGAAGGCCTCTGTGTTTGTAAATGTCTGCTGGCCTGTATGTATGACCAAGATGTCTCTGTGTCTATCTGCATATATAAATGTCCATTTATGCCTCTGCCTCCACCCACCATTGATAATTCTCAGTTCCATCATAATGCACTGTAGCCATCACTGCCTTAAAACTTTTAATACTGTAAGAATGGGGTGGGGATTGAAATAGAAATCAAATCACTTATATGTGCCAAAATACTTCTTACCTTAATCCATTCTACAACCAAAATCTACAATAAATCCTGAACTGAAAACTTCAGGCATAATTAAAAGAAAAAAGAAAGAAAAAAGAAAAAAGAAAGCAGCTTGGCATCATAACTCTGAACTGCATATTCATCTGCAATACAAGTTAATGCCCCTACCATACAAGCACAGTGCCAGACCAGTGTTGTGGTGCATTTCATCTTAAGAAGTTATATTCTGGTAGAGCAATTCTGAGAAGTGGACTACATGAAAGTCTTTTTACATGGAAATGTAATGTAAACTCCTTGTACTGCCAAAGGTTATCCATAGGTTCTACGAGGCAGCTGTTCCTATGCAGGTCCATCATTTCAAGGATATCTGCTTCCTCTTTGGAAAACTTTTAATCCATTTTTAAGCTGTGTTATATCTTGGTTGAGGAAGATATACTTGTTTTTATAATAATTGCATTTGAGGCTTTGTCTGGTGCCCACCTGCCCTGATCTCTCACTGGTCACTCATCCCTGCTGCTGTGGTGAGGTGAAGGAGTAAAGCTGCTTGTCGCTTTAGAAAGCTTGGCTGATTCTGTCCCTTTAAAAATGTTGAATTAGCTATCAGCTGCCCTGTTTCCTAAGCAGCCTGCTGGGTTGTCCTGGGTTTTCTTTGTGCACTTTTAAATTTGTTCCACACAAACTGCTTGCCAAGGAGGGAAATAACCTACAGCAGGAATGGGGAGTGGCTGTGAGAAAAGGGCTGGCCACATCCTCCCCTCCTCCCAGGGAACAGCAGGAGCATTCTTAGAGCAGTCAAACATTCTAAAGGGAAAAGCAGCTTTGCCAGCAGACTGTCTCTCTCCTGCACCCCGCCATCCGTCCATCCCTCCCTTCTCCCTTCCTGCCACCTCTCTCACCACTTCCACTGGTTGCCCAAAGGGACCACTTGCAGCAACAGAGAGATGTGCATATACAGAAACAATTGCAATAAACTGGCTTTCACTGCATGCTAAAATAAACAACCCTCTAGTGGAAGAGTATATAGGTTGCTTTCCAGCCAGAAAACATGCTTCCCTGGCAAAATAATATGTGCTTCCATTTAAGGCATGGAGACACCTTATTTTAAACTGTTTTGTTTGGTTTTTAAGCAGAACACAGTACAACAGCGGTTCATATTGGCCACAGATGGCTAGGTAGCTCAGAGGTTTAGGCTGTGGAACCAGAGGTTGACAGTTTGATTCCCCACTGTGCTTCCTGTGAGTAGATCCATCCTGTGTGGACTTGGGCAAGCTGCACAATCCCAGGGTACCTCAGAAGAAAAGAATGGTAAACCACTTCTGAGTATTCTCTAACTGGGAAACCATGAAAAAAGTTCCCACAAGTCAGAATTGACTTGACAGACCATGATTTATTAGTTACTTATCAAATGGCAAATATTTTGTATATATTCTTCTTGTAAGCTATTCCACATACACATTTTCAATGCAATTTGCAAATACTATTGTATAAATTACCTGAAATGAGGTAGCCTGATGTAATAGCAAGATTTAGTTGCACTGTAGAAGCATCACCCCTATTAACAAAGAAAGAAAATTTACTTTACATTTACTTAATACTATTTGCATGTGTGAGAATTCATACATGGGCAGCTTTGCCCTCCCTCACCTTTTAACCCTCCAACATGTTGTTTGGGTGGTGATGGTTGATAGTAGAGGTCCTATATAACTAATTTTGTTATACCAGTCAGACAAGACAGCATATATTGAACAAAGAGATTCATGTCATACTATCTAGCAAAGTAATTCCTGACAGTGAAACAAACAGGTGGCCCTTGCTTATTGGAGTGCAGTATATCTACATAAGAGATCTTACAGAGTGTTAAGCTTCATATTTATGCTTTGAGACATTATTATATCAACACTGCACCTTTGCATAAAATGTTGGTTATAATAATCATAAAATAGTAAAGGCAATCTAGGACACAGTTTGGAAATGTTATATCTTGGACTACAGCTTCTATAATCCCTCAGCCACCATGGCCAGTGGCCATGCTAGCCAGTAGACTCTGGCAGTTGCAGTCTTTAAAAGCCTTAATTTTTCCATGCACTGGTCTAGGAATGTTTATAATTCCTGTAGTATTTTTTCATTATCATAATTAATAACAAAACTGCAGATTCCAATGATATTTGGCTATAAATAGGTAGCCGTTCTCATGTGGCAATAATAATCATTTTTGCAAAAGCCAACTTGTGCTTTAGATTTGTATTCCTATAGAGAAAGCAGCTTGCCTTCCGCTCCTTGGAGGAAATGTGGTATATAAATGTAACAAGTGATGATGGATTCTTCATGTAAGAATACTCTTCAGGGGTGTGGGTGTGTTTAGTATTTTCCTCCTATCTTAGTAAATGAAAAACAAATTATATTGAATACTTATCTATGAATCAAAGCTAAAAATGGAAAGTAGGATGCTCAGTAAATTCTGGCACACTACACCTCAAAAGGAAAAGTGCAAAGGGAATTCCAGAAATTGACAGACTGAATGTGTCTCAAAAGCAAGTTGTATGAATTGTATGAAGAGTATATTACAAGATATATTAGAAAACAAAGGAAAAGCTAGCTTCTTGGATAAGCCTAATAAATAAATCAAAATTATTTTCACTTAAAAGAAAATCTGTGTCCACTTTTCAGTGATATAATTTTTATTGTTCCACATGTGGGAATCAAATATAATTGTAAAAATTAAAACACCTGGAAGACACCTGTTGTGTGATACCATTTGGAAGTAATAAAAAAGCATATCTTCACTGAGAACTTTCCTTTTCAGTAAAATAATCTCTTGTAAAGGGAGCATCAGGATCTATTTTGCTTTAATATTGTAAGTTTCTTTGTGTCCTCTTGATGAAATAGGCAGGGTATAAATATTTTAATAAATAATTGAAAAAAAATAATAAAAGTACCCCACTGTGACGATCATCTCACATCACTCATGCCATTCATAGTCATCAGCTGATTTGCATGAGCCTATGAGGGGGCTGGAGAGGCGGAGTCAGCAGCTATATGTACTGTATTGTTGTGATAAGTGGGAGAGATTATCTGTCATTGTGGTTGATGGGTGTCTTTAGCTGGTCTTTTTTGTGCAATGATCCCTGGTCCTTGTGGCTGGGTAGAGTTCGTTGACCTTCTGCAGGCTGTATTTTCCAGTGCTAGAAGACAGGCCTTGTTCAGTTTCAGACTTTCTTCTTTTTTGTTGAAGCTCTGCTGATGTTTATGGATTTCAATGGCTTCCCTGTGCAGTCTAACATAATGATTGCTGGTGTTGTCCAGTACGTCAGTATTTTGAAATAGAATTTCATGTCCAGCTTGTTTTAGGGCATGTTCAGATACACTCCCTGTTGCAGCAGCTCCACTGGCTGCTGATCAGTTATCAAGTGCTGATGTTAACCCTAGGTCCAAGTTATCTCAAAGACTGTATCTCTATTATGAGCTGACTTGAGTGTTAAGATCAGAGAGGACTTTCACTCAGTCCCACTCGGAGTCCCTGTAATACTGAATAGCAATTTAAAATTTACCATGGATGAGGAATATCTAGAACTTGGGTATTGTGGATGATTATGTACAAGTTCACACTGAAACCCAGTATATTTCTCCCCAACTGTCACCAGAGGATTTCAAAGCAATCCAAGGGTCAAATTTCACCCTAAGTACTTTAACATCAGGGTACCATATTTGCATCAGATTTTGAATGATTGTCCTATTGAAGCTATTTGCAAAGAGGGTCATTTCCACATCCAAAAAGGCAAATTAAACTCAAAGTGTATTGACATTTTTTTCTTCTCAATTTTTATCTCGTAGAGACAGATTTACAGCCCTCACATAATTCTGTATTAATATATTAGGTTAAAAGTATATTCTGAAAAAAAATCTAATTTAATGTGTGTGTTTTTGCCCCATTAAAGGTGCTTTTTAATGCAAATGTGGCAGGGAGGTGTCACAGGTTACTTGGCTATTATAAAAAGAGTCCACAGCTCAAAACAGGCTGGAAAACACAGTTCTAGATTAAATAAAATGCAATAGATGAATGTAGATAATGTGTCACATACAAGCTACACTGCCCAAAACAACTGGCTTTCCCCCATATCCCAGAATGACTGATGTGGAGAGAATAATTTACAGGATAATACTGTGAGGGAAAGGAAATAAGCCTAAACAATCTGGATGTGGCTTGCAAAGCCCTACACCAGCTACTTCAGAAACCAGCTTGTGCTAAAAACTAGACTATGCAAAACTAGACTGTGCATATTACTATGTGTTAACACTTTCTTGTGCCTCAAAATTGCAATATTTTCAACTATTTACAAAAACGTGAAGCCTCAGAATGATGTGACATCCTATAATTAACCATAATCTTCTGCCACTGAAGTGAATCTTCCTTTTTATTTGCAAATGTTGCTATTAGAAATTTAGCTCAAGGAGAAGAAAGGGTTAGCCTTACTTTTATTCCCTTAGACATCATGCTGAAAGAGCGATTTTATGACCTTTAATCCTTCTCCTTATTCCATCACATGCTAGCTGAATCACAGCTGACAGTAGGTTAAAGCTATTTCTGAACTTCTACAAAAAAAGAACCCATCCCATTTTAACAAAGGGAGATAGTTTGCTCTTTCAGATTTCCCACAATATCAGCCATTCCGTAATCTTCTTTTCCAGCATTAAAAAGGCTATTAGTCTTTTTCTTGCTCACAGAAATATGTAATCCTTTATGACTGCTACACTCTCTAGGTGGAATTCAGAGCAAGTAAGGTGAACACAATGCATGAAATCAATCAAGCTACTTCAAATAGCTACTAGTCACATTTCTTTTGTACCACATTTGGAAAAAATCTATAATAGGTTTAATTGCAACATTACATTTTTGAAAGAGACCACCCCTATTCTAAAAGGTTTCATGTCATGTTGGTGGATTTTTTTCAGGGAGTGAGGTGACCTCAAATACAGCCTTTGAAAAAAAAGAATAAAACTCTACAATTTCACATGGAGCTTGCCTCATCAGAACATGGTCAGATATCTGCACCAACCACTTTTTGAGAAAAAGGACATATACGTAAAATATTGATTTCATCTAGCTTTCAGTGCTTCAAAAGAGTTTTTGTTCTCACATTCTTTTATTTGTGGGAATATATAACAAGAAGCTAATACAGTGGTGCCTCGCTTAACGAGCGCACCGTATAACGACGAAATCGCATAGTGATGAGGTTTTTCCGATCACTAATGCGATCGCTTACCGATGGCCCCAATGGGCGAAAATCGCATTGTGAAGACTGGTAAGCGTTTCGCTTACCGATCTTCGCCCGACAATCAGCTGTTCGGCAGCTCCAAAATGGCCGCCGCGCGACCCAAAATGGCCACCGCAACCATTTTCGCACCCTGCCCTCGCTTACTGAGGGCGTGAAAATGGCGTCGCAATGAGGAAACATCACATAACGGTGAGTAAATAAGCCATTGGAACGCATTAAATGATGTTTAATGCGTTCCAATGGCTTTTTCCGTCCCGTTTAGCGATGTTTCGTCATAGCGAAGGTTAATCCGGAACGGATTAACCTCACTATGCGGGGCACCACTGTATGTATGTATTTAGGTGGTGATGGTAGTGATAAGTCTACTTAAAGAAATTTAGCATGTTGGTATGCAAGGCCTGATACTCCAGGGTTTTAAGAGTACTGTACTTTCCCCCATTATAACCAATGCAAAGAATAATTTCTTTGTATACTGTAAAGATTGGAAGAGTAAATAGGTACGTCTTTCTAATGTTTTAAAACTTGAGGGTATACAACTTGCAGAACAAACAGCAATTGGATAATGCAAGGGAACAAGAACATTTCTTACCAAACATGGTCAGCATTGACAGCTTCATCATATAATAAAATATACAAACAAAACGCAACCACCACCAAGGCATGGAACGTAGATACTGTCCTAGAAGAGATAAAAGCAGCTTTATTAAGAGTGTATTCACTCTGCTGTTCTAGAAAAAGAGTACAGCTGATACCGGTACATTAAGTTTCTATGAATATAGTCATTATGGCTATTATGTGGTTTTCCTTATACACACAAAAAAACCTGGAAGTGATTTCAGCTAATGCACAAAAAAGGGCAACCCGAAAAAGGGCAACCCAAAGTACCAAATATTGCTCACTTATGAACCACAGATTTTGATATCTCACTCTCACAGTGTTTGGCAGAGACTGGAACCAAACAAAGCAATAATGAGAATTTTGAAAAACAGGGCTAAAACTGACATTGTGTTGCTGAATGGGATTTTCTTTTCCTCCCCTCCTCCAGCCTTCCACAAAATGGATCTAGTCTGAGGTTACAAGCAGAGACTGGATCAACCCCTTCCCCCATTTCTGACTGATTCCTCTCCTCTTCCTTTAAAAGATAGTTGTTGGATCCCCTCCATAGATTTTAGAGTTGGCTTTCAAAAACAGTCAGCACTGAAGCACCAGAGATTAAGACTGGCCTTAATTTATATGGTCAACTCACATATAGGAACAGTAATATGCTATATATGTTGTTTCTTTTTATTCAGTGATGAGAACAATAGAGGTTCTTTAATTACATCATTTTAAAAAAACTAATTACTGAAGTCAATGAGGAACCACCCCTTTTAGTTCACCAGTGGTCTTGTGGCTCTTTTATCTTTTATCAAAACACTGCCCAGAAATAATGTAAAAAAAGGAAGCCAGTTCTTGCAGTTCACAAGACATCTCCTTTTGATCTCGGGTCTTTGGAATGCCCTCCCAAACAACATCCGACTGGCACCGATGTTACTGACATTTCAGTGCCAGGTTAAAACCTTTCTCTTCCATATGTTTTTTAATTGAAGGCTTTTAATTTTAACTGATAGAGTTATGGATCTAGATTGTTTTTGTAGATTGTTTTTGTTTTATTTTTCCTTTTGTAGAGTACAGCTGTAACCGTATTGGTTTTTAGTGTGTTTGTTTCAACTGAACTGTTTTAATGAATGTTGGATGCCGCCCAGAGACCCTTGCAGGGTGTGGGTGGCATACAAGTCGAATAAATAAATAAATAAATATAAAAATATATTTAAGAGACCGTGCTTGTTAGTGGTTTACTTGCCAGTAGCTTACTAATTTCATTTTTTAATTAATGCTTATCAGAAATTTTGTAATGCTATAGTTATGAATAAACTACTTCAGTGGGAGTATAAAACCAAATATCCCACCGTCCATTCATGTGGCATCACTCCAAGGAAAGAGAGACACAGACCACTTGGTATTTAATCGTGGAAATGTGGATCAATATTTTTCTTTAAATCATAAATATGTCTCAAAACCAAATGTGATATAAGTGTGTCGTAAATTGCCATAAGCAGTTTGTTCCTCCCTGTGTTGAATTCTGGGGTATAATTTTGAGGCAGGAAATGAGTCTGAAAAGTGATGTACATACTGACTGTGGTATGTAAATCAACTTTTTCATATAAATGTTTCTCACACAGAATACCTGAGTAGAACCAAAAAACGCAGTGGGTGTCTGCAATACCATAAAAAGTGAGCTAAATGTAGTGGTTATAACAGAAAAGGTTTTATATATGGTCTGAATCCAGTGGTGTACTTCTGCTGAGTCCTACTATTACTGTCAGAATCAGCAACCTTCAATTCCTCCTCCAACCTTAAATCCTGATTTGGACAGTGTAGAAATCCTTTAGAGCAGGCTTTTTGGCATCATGGAAGACTGCAGAAGGAGGAAGAGGGGAATAGGCCAAAGGCCAAGTAGTATGTGTTTTGCTATCCAATCACTTTGATAATGTTGGATATCAAAGCATACAAATGAATCTTGGCACATAAGTTTATGTTTATTAATAATATACTGCATTATGCTGGTTCATGCATAGAATATGACAACAAACAATCCAATCCAATGTTTTCTTATAACTCTCCTAGATTCAAAGTACTTAGCGATAAAACCGGGGTAAGGAATTTTTGGCACTTCCCGTCTTTTAACCTAGAACTCATATCAGTCCTAGCCAGTGTGGCAAATGGTGAAGGATTATGGGATTCTCTAGCCCAATATAAAATATAGTTCTTTGACCAGAGTACGATTTTTCTGTTTGTTTAGAGCAGACAACTGTGTTTCCTATTTAGCCTTTAAGTTTAACAATGTATGTTCAGCACAATATTAAGCTGACATAAAAGTGAAACTATTTGGAAATGAACTGTATAATTTACATGCATCAAGCTGCTATCTAAAGCAAAAGAGAAAACTCGTAAATATAGGTGGCGTCCCAAATAAATGGGTTTAACACACGCACACGCACACACACACACAGAGAGAGAGAGAGAGAGAGAGAGAGAAAGGGTAATAAAATGCAAGTTTGACTTATTTGAAATTCATTTCTGTACACTTATTTTATTCATTATTTTAATTTACTTACTGCTTTTCTACATAGGGCAACCAAGGAGATTTCTCTATGAAAAAAATAGACTCTTTACAGATCTTTAAATATGACCCGCTGGCATTTTCAAAAGACATTCCTTTGACAACTAGATTTGGGATCACAGCATAATTACTGTAAAGTCTTCAGATTCTATGTATACCTTTATATTGCTATTCAGAAACATTACCTTGAATTCCATTCAGTCTTCTTCTTTTCATCAAGATTAATAAAACCAGATGTTACACGTTCAGAAATCCAAGAACTTAGCGAGTGGAAACAAACTTGAAATATAGCAAAACTGCTGACGGCAACACCCACATTGAGTTTACTGAAGTCAGCCATCATTCTTCAACCTATTAAGACACAGAGTTCTTCAGTTGAGACATAGACTGAAAGTGCAAAATACACAAAGCAATAACCATGCTGGTTTTGAAATTGTCAATAAACTACATTAACAAAGAAGCTACAATGGTCAACAGCCAGAGTATGTAGCAAGAAGCATGCATGTAGCTAGAAATGCTCTCTGACATGTCTGTCCTTCATCCATGCTCTGGTTTTCTTGTTTTGGAAGAACAATTTTGGTTTGTAACCATAGCTTTAATAATTTTTAACTGACATGTATTACTACTTTAAACAATCTCGCTGTGCCATCCTGTCCTCAGCTTAGGCCAACTCGAGAAGGATGAGTTTCCTACTAAAGTTCACTTAGGTAACTCAAGGTAACAGCTGTGATAGTGCAGTGATATCATTATGTCATCATAACATTACACCAGCATAAGTGTCACACAGTCATGACAGCAGAAGAAAGGGACAGGTATAAGGTGGTTAACACATTCAGAAGCTTGGTCTAGCTTCCACCATGTGTAGTTACAACTGCACTCATACAGAACTTCAGTACAACTCCTCCCAATCCCATTAGACACAGAGGATAGGAGGCTAACTCTGAATACAATCATTAATTGCAACAGGAACATAAATACCCAGCAGAGAAATACCGTAAATAAATTGAAATTCTGCCCCCACATGACCACGAGAGCAATTCATTGGTTCCTTGTCTTACTACAGTGATTTCACCCACAAAAACCAGCAGGGGTGTTCTTTGAAAAACATTGTATCACAGTGAATCCAAGTGTAGTTTTCCTGCTGTGTAGTCACACCCTTAGCTGATTAAAACAGTATTGCATACTAACACAGCATGTTTATTTAAGACCCATGTGGTCTAGATCAGTGGTTCTTAACCTTTTTGAAAGAAACGCCCCCTTGAGCCATTGAGGAAGTTATCATTACCCCCCTCCCCGCGGTGATATCTTTTTATTTATTTATTTATTTATTTATTTATTTATTTATTTATTTATTTATTTATTTATTTATTTATGACACTTAAATCCAATGACCCCTGAAAACAAAATTAAATTCCAAGAAAATGAAATGCCCCCCAAAAAGTAACATTTAATGATTTAGTTGCAAGTGAATTTTAAGACGCAAAAAGAAATATAAAAAGGGCATAAAAACAAATGCAGACAAAAAGTCTGGAACTAAATTAAAATTGGAGGAAAATATATATTCATGCACACTGTAAAAAGGCTGCAGCCATCTTCACAGGTTTGGCTTGCTCCAGCGCCCCTTCTGCTCCAGCGCCCCCACGCCGCCCCTTTTCGTTCTACCGCCCCCCTGAAAAATGAAATCGCCCCCTGGGGGGCATTATCGCCCACGTTAAGAACCACTGGTCTAGATCAGCAGAACTTTTGTGCTCAGAAGACTCTAGAGTGTATTTAAGCAGGCAAAATTTGTTGCTGCAGAGTGCTGACTAGACTTCTTGAGCCTTATTGTTGCCCTACATGAGTCAGAAATGCAACCTAGGATACATCTGACAATCTCCAGTTGTTTTATTTTGCCAGGAAAAATTTATAGAGGTAGGAAAGCTTTCAATGATCTTGGTAAGCTTCCAAGCAAATGCTTCTGGATCCTAGGATAATTGTTTAAACCCCCTGTTGTAGGTTAAAGGTGGTTATTTAAGAATCACATGTAGAACTGTAAGAACAGACTTGTAAGTAGTGTCCGAGCTTCACATTACATGTATTTAAATGGAGAAGCTTTGTATGCCCTAGCAAAACAGAATCATGTTAATCAGCCTCTTGCAGTTAGATTACAAAACTTGAATATAAAAGCTCTACATTCAATAAAAATCAGTTCAGATTTTACCCTTCTATAGGGGGCCAATTTACAGGGCTTAATAATAGGAATTTATTAAGAAATAATTTTCAAAGGGTGTTGACAAATTACATAATATCTCTTCAAAATGCATTAATCTCATTTGCTACCTAAAACAAGAGAGTATCTAATATATTCTAACTTTATGTATAAAGTTACGCAGAGTGTTGCCCACTCTGCTGGAGACCTCCAACAACTCATGAATCGTTTTAGCAAGGAGTGCCAAGATTTTGGACTAACAATCAGACTGAAGAAAACACAAGTCATGGGCCAGGGAGTGGACTCACCTCCCTCTATTATCATCTCCACACAAGAATTGGAGATTGTTCATGACTTTGTGTACCTTGGCTCAACGATCTCTCACACTCTCTCTCTAGATATCGAGCTGGATAAACGCATTGGCAAAGCAGCTACCATGTTCTCTAGACTCACAAAGAGAGTATGGCTCACTAAGAAGCTGACAACATATACCAAGATCCAGATCTATAAAGCCTGTGTCCTGAACACACTCCTGTACTCCAGTGAGTCCTGGACCCTGTGTGCATGGCAGGAGAGGAAGCTGAACACTTTCCATATGCATTGCCTCCAACACATTTTTGGTATCACCTGGCAGGGCAAAGTTCCAAATAGAGTAGTCCTAGAACGAGCTGGAATTTTTAGCATGTATACATTACTGAAACAGCGATGTCTATGTTGGCTTGGGCATGTTGTGAGAATGGCTGATGGTCGGATTCCAGAAGATCTCCTGTATGGAGAATTAGTGCAAGGAAATCACCCCGGAGGGAGACAACAGCTGCGATACAAGGATATCTGCAAGCGGGATCTGAAGGCTTTAGGAATGGACCTCAACAGATGGGAAACCCTGACATCTGAGCGTTCAGCCTGGAGGCAGGCGGTGCATCATGGCCGCTCCCAATTTGAAGAGACCCTTGTCCAGCAGGCCGAGGCAAAGAGGCAGTCCCAAAAGCAGCAAAATCAGGGAGCTGGACAAGGGACAGATTGTGTTTATCTTTAGTGTGGAAGGGATTGTCACTCTCAAATTGGCCTTCTCAGCCACACTAGACGCTGTTCCAAGTCCTCTATACAAAGCACGTTACCATAGTCTCTCGAGACAAAAGGATGCCTAATCTAATCTAATCTACGTATTATGTGGAGTACATTATTCAAAATCATAGAACAGATTGAGGTCTGTAAATATTACCATGCTGGCTGAAGTCTTGGGGAAAATACTTTTCCAGTCCTCCATGCATAGAGACAAATCTTTGGGCAAGCAGTGATGGAAATGTGATTTTTTTAAAAAACAAATGGAAGATGCATTTAAAGCCTGGATACCCATCTCTATCAATCCTCATATTTTTATGTATAGCATGGCAGCTCCTGAAGGGAATAGTAGTAAGCACCTAGCTAGGGGCACACACAAATAAGGTGTCTTTTTCCTGATTCCAAATTGCCATGTCACTTGGTTAGCTGGGTATTACCAGGTTCTGATATTACCCTGGATTTTTCCCATACCAACCTCCAAAATCAATTTACCCAACACATGTTTGAGACCTCCTCTGAATCTTGTCTGCCCTCCAGGACATCACAAGAGCTTACTACATGACAAAATGACCACTGACATTACAGGCAGGCACCACTGCCCTCATCTCAGGTTTTGGCCCTAAAATCCCAGGGAAGAGGATGCTGCCAACCTGGGAACTCTAATTTGATATGGGAGAAGAATATGTTTATCAATTTTCTGCTGTTCATGTACTCTTTAGCTATATTGGTTTTACAATTCTGCTGCAACCATATGCAAATCAGACAGTACAACTCATTGAAAACAATATATCAGTAGTAAAACTAGGTAAATATAGCATACATTGTTAGATTCTTACATCTTATAATTATGTGATTCTGACCTATGATGACTTTTGTCAGAGTTTCCTATATTAAGGTACTCAAAAATAGTTTACCATTCCATTCTTCTGGTGATATTCTAGGACTGTGCTGTTTGCCCTAGACTACATAGGCTGGCTTTTCTCCTGGGAGGTACAGTAGGAAATTGATCCTCTTACTTCTGGCTCCACAGTCACTAAGCCATCTAGTCAGCAGAATTGTTTTAATCAAAATAAAATCAATTTCAGATACAATAAATGATTGAAGTTATTAATATCATCAATGTATTATTACATCTCATATACATTAATTTTTTAAAAAAAGAATGGATCTTGAAGGTCTCATATATATATATAAAATTGTATTTTAATTGTTATGAATTTTTATTGTATTTTAAATGTTGTAAGCCGCCCAGAGACCTTTGGGTAGTGTGGGCAGCAAATAAATAAATAAATAAATAAATAAATAAATAAATAAATAAATAAATAAATAAATAAATAAATAAATAAATAAATAAATAAAATCAAATCTACACAGTATCTCAGTTCAGTACAGTAGTGCGAAGGACAGGAAGACAAAAGTGCACCATCTCCTCCAGAAAGCAAAGACTCTGAAGGGAGAAAGGAGGAGAGATGGGCCACAGTAAGAAAGAAAGAACAGGAAAGGGTTAAGATAGAAGTGTGTCTGACAGAGGAGGGCAAAGGGAAAGGAGCAATGGTTGGATTATGGGAAGAGGACATAAAAGAGGGTACAGGACAGCGGGATTTTGTATTGAGACTGGGAAAGGAGAGAAAGAGAGAAAAAAGCAGGAGAATGTCAACGAGCTGTTGAAAGACTTTCCCAACTTAACAGTAGGCGGTTTGTTGCCTGATCCAATACCAGGACAAGAAGGGATCATGATCAAAGAGACAACAGAATGGACAGTGGCGGTATACCCGAGGCGACGAGGTCCCTGGAAGAAGGTGGTGCGACCAGACTCCACTTACAGCAAGCCACCCCTGGAAGGGGATTGGGCACACCACCCATGCTGCGGCACTATGTGCGCAGTCAGGAGCACCCCATTGAGAAGACCCAGCGACAGAGAGAGGTTTGGGCTGGCACCCCAGTATTGAAACGGAACTTTGTTTATGGCAATAGTGATGGAACTAACAGGCAGGTGATTCGTTATTGTTTACACCCCGTTGGTGAATAAACTTTGTTATGGTTCAAATGTGCCATCCTTGCCTATTTCTGTGCCAAATTCGGGGCCACCTAAGAATAGTAACGAATCTTTTGGCAAGTAGAGACAATATACATAAGCAGGCTTCCATGCAGAATTTCCTCTTCTGTGGATCGGAACACAAAACATTGTAGCAGTGATAGTCCTTGCTGCCATCCCACATCCTGCACTCAACAGTATACATTTTTACTGGCCAAAATCTTATTGGATATTTATGCATGAATAAGAGGAACTGTAGACTCTGCCATAGCTAACTGACAAGATGCCAGGCACATGGCAGGTGCACAATTGGCACATGCCTGGAATTGTGGTCAATTAAGCACAACAATTTCTGTGATTCCTTTTATGTTCATATGAATATTCAAGACATTCTGATCATCACCTAGGAACGTGACATTGACACCATTAGTCCTATATACATTTTTAGGGGGGGGGAATCTACTTTAATTTCTCTCCCTCTCTTTCTCTTTCATTTGTAGGCTGCTTTTTGTCCTTGTGAGGGGACACAGAGCAGTTCACAATGTTAAAATGAGTAATATTAAAAACATAATAAATCACAGATTAAAAAGCAATTAAGCTATAATAATAATTTAAAATCCATTAATTAATGTTAAATATTTAAAACTTTAAAAACAAACTTAGAAAAGAAAAAAACAGCATCCAGGGGATTGTGGGAGTTGTAGTCTAACTTTTTGGAGCACCCCTGCCACCCCCTTCTTGAAGCAAACTGTTATACTCAAGCCACTGACATGCTGCCCTTTTTGCCTTCACTGAACGGATCCTCAGGGTTCAGGGAGAAAGAGGAGCGGCTGACTTTCTGCAGTGTGTTTGCTTGTCTCTCTATGACAGCCCATGGATTTTGCCCTCAGCGCTCTCAGTTCAATTTGAGAACTTTCTCTCCCAGAGGATTTACACATAGAGGCACATCACACCCGTGTTCACGGAAGACCGGGGAAGATCCCAAGTTCGACGTCCCTCAAAGCCATTTAAAGTTGGTCAGGTGAGCTTTCTCCCCCCACCCCCAGCCAGCCAGCCACAACAGGACAACAAGAAAAGCTGGAAAAGCTGCCAAATTCCCACCCACCCAGGATGATCCGAGCCAGCCCCATCTCTAGAAATCCTGCCATGCCACCCCAAACCGACCTGTTTCTCTCCACACTTCCCTTGCAATGGGCAGGAAAGTGGGCGGGAAGGCAGGACAGACAAATGGGGCTTGTCTCTCCCTCCCCACCCAGGTGCAAGGCAGTGCTTCACCGGGCAAGGATGGGGACCCGACAGACCCTTTCCTTCCACCCAATCCACACTCGGTGCTCCCCTAAGGGAAGAAGGCGAGACGTGGCAGGCAGAAAGAGCTGGATTGTCTGGATCCACTGCCAGCACCGCGGCTGCAGCCACCTTCACAAGTTTGGCTTGCTCCAGTGCCCCCCTACTGCCCCCCTTCTGTTCCACCGCCCCCACACCACCCCTTTTCGTTCTACCGCCCCCCTGAAAAATGAAAACGCCCCAAGGGGGGCGTTATTGCCCACGTTAAGAACCACTGGTGTAGTGTAGTGTAGTGTAGTGTAGTGTAGTGTAGTGTAGTGTAGTGTAGTATAGTATAGTATAGTTAGGACCGATAAAGCAAATCTGACTGAATATTGTCAGACTTCTTGGAACCCTTATCAACCCAACCACCATTCAAGTCTATGAACCAATTACAGATGCTGCAGAAGAAAGAATTGAAAGTTTTTATGGAAATATCCAAGAGGGAACTGATCACGCATCCAAATGAGATATACTGATAAGTGGCTGGAATGTTGTTGGAGAAGTTGACCTAAATGATGCTGCAGAAGAATGAATTGAAAGTTGTTATGGAAATATCCAAGAGGAAACTGATCACGCATCCAAACGAGATATACTGATAAGTGGCTGGAATGTTGTTGCAGAAGTTGACCTAAATGTCAGAAATGAAACAGGAGAAAAACTCATAGCATTCTGTGACATCAGCAACCTTTTTACTGAAAATACATGCTTAAGGTAACCAAACAGATGGTTGTTTGATTCCCAGATGGCCAATTAGGAATCAAAGAAACTATATAATTGGAAGTAGTAGATGAAGAAGCTGTATTCTGTTTGAGCAGGAGCAGACTGTGGTGCTTACCACTAATTATTAATATCTAAAATTAAAGTAAAGCTGAAAAAGAATACAAAAATGCAAAATAATTTAAATAATATTTCTGATCAATTTAAAATCAATATAAAGCATTCTTTTTCATTACTAAACTCAGTTGATCATGAAGCAGAAGAACTGTGGACTGAAAACAGAGATATTTCCAGGGAAGAAAAAGGTTATTCCTGCATTCAAACAAAAAGAACAAAAAGAAAACCCTGGATGGGTGATTGAAGAAGCACTTGAAATCATTAATGACATGCAAGAAGCAAATGAAAAATACGACAGAAATAGGGTCAGAATCCTGAATTAAACTTTCCAGTGACTATCATGAAGAGATAGAGAGACAATCATAATAATCAGTGTACACAAACAGAAAACAACCAAAGAGGAAAAACAAGAGTTCTCTTCCAGAATATTCAAGTAATCAAGGAAAAATTAAACCTAGATTTAGGATGCTGAATGATTAACAGGGGAACATATTATCTAATTACAACAGAATAAAGAAAACGTGGAAACAATATACCGAAGAACTGTGCAGAAGAGTTACAAGAATGACAGATTCCTTTGAAGAAGAATCTTGTGAGGAACAGAGATTGACTCTATCAAAATCCTAACAAGAATAGGCCAGCAAATATGGGAAATGAAACAATGTCCACAGACTGGAAATGTTTTCATATACACTCCAGTCTTCAAGAAAGGAGACACTAAGGAGTATAGTAACTATTGGACTATTGCATTATTTCTCATGCAAGCAAAGTGATGTTCAAGATGTTGCTGTGAAGACCTCTACCATTTATGGAGCAAGAAATGCCCAAGGTTCAAGCTGGATTCCAAAAAGGAAGAGGCGCAAGATATCATATTGCAAATATACATTAGAAAATATACATTGTACCAAAGAATTTCAGGAAGAATAACAGTCCATGTTTGTAGACTACTGCAAAGTCTTTGTGTGGACCTTGAAAAGTTATAGATAGCTCTAAAAATAAGTATGTCTCAACACTTGAGTGTCCTGATGTGTAAACCTATATTAGAGACAAGAGGGTATTGTCAGAATAGAATATGGAACAAAATAATAGTTTCCCATAGGTCAAGGTGTCAGGCAAAATTGTATTTAATCTCACCAGTTGTTTGCAAAACATAACAGACAAAAATCTGGATTAGATTCAGATAAAGAAGTGAAGATTAGTGAAAAAAGTATCAATAGTCTAAGATGTACAGATGACACACTGGCTAAAATCCTGTTTCTTAGTGTAGTAAGTTGCCCTAAAGTAGACCTATATAATCAATGGGATTTGGTAAGTCAATTTCTCCATAAATTCCATTGATTTAAATGGGCCTATTCTAGTTGCCAACTATGAGATGGACTGACTCTATAAAGAAAGTCATAGGCGTGAGTTTCAAGATCTAAGCAGGACTTAATGACTGTACATTCTGGAGGTTACTCATTCAGAGGATCACCACAAGTCAGAAGTGACTTGACAGCATATAACACCAAACAAACATGGATGCAATTTTGTTGTAAATATAGCACTTAAGTCCACTTTCTGCATTGTAGTCTGATTAGGGTTTGGACCCTACTCCAAAATGCACTGTGCAAAAAAAGAGTAAATTTTAAATTTAAAAAGGCCACACTTTGTCCTGGAGACATGAAGCATAAACGAGTCTTGAGATCAACATATGTCATACCTCCAAATAAGCATTCAGCAAGGGAACATTAAGACCTGCAAACCAACTCCCAAAGGGGCAAGGAGCCTGTCACATTTTTGTATGACTAAAGCTACCCCCCACACACACATTCTTCTGATAATTAAATTGCTAAATAGACAAGAGAGATATTCCAAGATCCTCCGTCTTGTTTTCTGGCAATGCCCTACCAATGGAGTAAGTTTCAAACAAAAACACAAATTAAACTACCCCAAAGATATATATATCTTGGAATATCTCTCTTGTCTATTTAGCAATTTAATTATCAGAAGAATACACACACACACACACACACACACACACATATACATGCATACATGCATACATGCATACATACATATACCCACCCACCCACACATATATACACATACATATACATATATCTTACTTACACACATGCACACATGTGTACGTTTGTGGAAGATGAAATAATACCAATGAATAGTTGTTAGGAAATAGGGTAATTAAAACTAATTTGATATTAGTTTTTGGGGGGACTGCCATCCTCTCTCCAAGTAGTTATGAATCATACAGAGGAATTCAGTTAAAACTTTCATTCTAATGGCTCTAATCCAAATTTGTCCATATTCAGAAGATGATTCACATCCTAAAGCTGTATCAAAAAATTTTTAATTACCCTATTTCCTAACACCTATTTATTGATATGATTTCAGCTTCTCAAAGCATTGCATTGATAAGAAATTCTATATGTACTATACATAAAGAAAACGCGGTTAGCATGCATTGGATATTTTGTGTGTATTTTAAACCTTAGGAGAGAAAATATGAAATAAATACTGTAGATTGCTATCTTATGAATACTTATCTAGGAATAAACCCCATGGAAACCAATGGGATTTCTACACAGATTTCTGCACACCTTAACATGGTGAAGGGGTCTGGGTGTGTCAGTGAAGCTGAGAACAATGTCATCAAGAGGCCACACTCCATTATGAGCCTGGACTCCTAGCAGGATCACTCAAGGCAGAGTGGTCACAGCTGAGATGGATCCACCCTCTTCAAGGGTAACAGTTACATCAGCAGAAGAAAAGAGATAGTTCCAATGGTTGCAGCTGGGCAGCAACAATAGCTGAAGGTGACATTGGTGGAGGAGGCAAGAGTGATGGCACTCAAGCTAACTTTTGTGAGTACTGCACAGAAGGTGACAACGGCAAACCACTACTGAATTTTCTTTACCATGAAACAGTATGACGAGACAATTTAAAATGAAATAAGAGATAGAGCTGGAAAATGAGACTTCCAGGTAGGAAAGCATTTCACTAATTTAAGACATGCATTTTACTGGGAGAAAGCAGCAATGACTGGAATCAACTTCTGATGAAAGTTAAATAAGAAAGTGAAAACATAGGACTGCAGTTAAACATTAAGAAGACAAAGATCTACAGAAGACCTAGCCAATTTTAATGCCAACAATGAAGAACTTGAACTTTTTAAAACTTCGTATTTCTTGGTTCAATATCAATCCAAATGGAGACTGCAGCCAAGAAATCAGAAGAAGATTGAGACTCAGAAGCACAACAATGAAAGAATTAGAAAAAGATGAACAAGTGGGTCCTACAACAAATCAAGCCTGAACTTTCTCTGGAGGCAAAAATTGTGAAACTGAGGCTGTCATACTCTGGGAGACCATGAGAAGGCAAAATTCTTTGGAAAAGACAATAATGCTGGGAAAGGTTGAAGGCAGCAGGAAGAGAAGAAGACCTAATATGTGATATTGACTCAGGAAAGGAAGTCAATGGCTTAAGTTTACAAGAGCTGAGCATGGCTGTCAAGGAGATTGCTCATTCATAGGGTCACCATAATTCAGGCAACTTGATGGCACATAACAACAACAAATGTGTAAACATGCTGTTAAAAGATATAAATAGCTGTCTGTTACACCTTTAAGCTTTTTATTAATTTTTTGCAGTTTAAGCCAAAAGAGTTGTAATTTCTGTTTTGGAACAAAGAGTTCATAGTTCTTTTGCTCTGTATGTATAAAATGAAGATACACATATAGAGGAAAAGTTGTTTTTATACATAAAGAGCAAAAGAACAATGGACAACATCAGTTCTGAAAGAGAGATGAGTAGTTCTATTGTCTCAAACAGACTGCAGAAATGGTAAATACTACATTTGCTTCAAGAAATCAGGTGCAATTAGTAGGGAAAAACAACAAAAAATACTCAGCTACCTAAGCAATAATATCTTCTGAATACTGGAATACTGGAACACAAAGACAACACTATAATAATGGGCATCACACAGAAAACCAAAGAAGTTAAGAATGTAAAATATAAGTAGTGCTAATTTACTTGGCCAGGCACCAGTTCTGGTTGCAGAGATCTACTATGTATATCACAGAGAGCTGCTATGTTACTATCTGGACAATAGTACTGTTTATTCTCACAATTTAAAAAAATAAACCCACCGGACAGCATTAGGAGTGTTTGTTAAAAAGCTAAGGGTCAGTTTTTGAATTCATTATTTTAAAAGTGCTGGACAGCATTGTGGAAACAGCAGCACAGTATGAGCACTGTTCAAATCCCCCCCCTAGGTGGACCAAAGCAATGGCCATCTCTCCCAAAAACCAGGCTCCTTCCTTCCCTGCCCTCACAGATGCTGCTTTAACACCGGCAGATGCCTTTTCTTGCCTCCTGCTCCTAACTTCTGCCAAAGACGTGGCAACACCGAGCTCCAACCACGAGGCGTTATCTCTCTCTCTCTCTACCTACACCTACACACACACACACACAAAACCCACCCAAGAAAACCCATCCTCCTTCCCAATTCACAAGGCTAGTCGTATAATTTCTGACTGGGTGAGGCTGAGGTGAAAGAAATAAGACCCAGGGGGAAAAGACAAGGTGAAGGAGCTGCGACCCAGGACCATCCCCGCCACGACGACCACCCCTGACAGGCTCTGGTCCACGCAGGGTGGATTAAGACTTCGGCAGCTGGAGCTGACAGGACAGGTCTCCCTTCGCCTGTTTCCAGGGGGAGGGACGCGGGCGGTGTGTGTGTGTGTGTGGGGGTGCAGCCGGCAGCTGCCGAGGTTTTAGTCTTCGGCGATCTGGTAGCGTGGAAGATCGAGGCGCCTTCCCTCGCCTATGGACAACAAAAGCCCCAAATTTTCCTCACCTCTTCCGCCAGTCCTTGCCTCCTCCGTCGTCTTCTCTTCCCCCCCCCCTTTGCCTTTCGCCAGGCTTGATCGGTTGAGACTCGTCACGGCCCCGCCACAATGCCAGCAGCGCCGGGCGGCTCCACAGAAAGGGGCATCCTCTCTCTCCCCCCCCCCCCCGGAAAGGCGCCCAAAGGGGCCTACCGCGCTCTCCCTTCCCTCCGTGCCCGGGTGACGCGCTCCCCTCGCCGGTCTTGCCCGTCCCGAGCGTGGCGGGGTGGTGGTGGAGGAGGAAGAGAAACCCTCCCCGAAGGGCTCGGCCGCTTCTCCTTCCTCCTTCGCCGCCGCTCACCTGAGGAAGGCTCGCCGCGGCCGCCGCTCGCCGGTCCCTCCGCCCATCCTTCGCGGCCAACCCCCTGCAACGGCGGCGGGAAGAGCCCCTCACGCCCACACGGAGCGGCTTCTCTCCGGCGGAGGCGGCCGCTGCTGTTGCTACTGCGGCGGCAGTGACAGGCATTCACTGCGGGATCGCGTTACGCCAGCCGGAGCCTTAAAGGGGCCGAGGCACGCCGCCTTCACCGCCGGCTCTCGGTCCCCAGAGGGAGCAGGACGGAGGAAGAGAGTCCGACGCCTTCTGCCTCTTCCTCCTCCTCCTCAACACCCCGGAGGGAAACCAAACAAGCCGCCCGCCCTGTCATCTGGGCTGGAGAACCGCGGCAACGCCGGTGGTTGAAGCAGCCGCCTGCCTGTCCGCCCTCCCTCACACGTAAGGTGTCGTGAGGTGAACAAAAGGGCAGGAAAGGCGCCTTCTCTAGCGATGGGGGCAGAAGGCGGGAATGTCCTTCCTCAGATGCCTCCTCAACGGGCGACCCGGGAGAAGGCCGGCGGCTTTCCACACCAGAGTCCTTGCCCTTCACCTTTTCATCCACCACCCGGAGAACGTTGCTGCTGGTTCTTCCCTCCATCTCCCCCACCCTGTTCATTTAATTAATTAATTAATTAATTAATTAATTACTCACTCATTCATTTGTTGCTTTGGGATTAGGTGGGACTCGGATCCCCTTCAACAAAATATATTGTTGCATTCACTGGCTGTATTGGGAATCTGGCTGAAGAGTTAGTTCCGTTCCCCCGCTGTGTATCCCAGAAGGAGAGCCAGCCTGTGTGGCCTTGGGCAAGTTGTCCAGTCCCAGGATGCCCCCAGAAGAAGGGAACACTTCTGAGTATACTATCTACCTAGAAAATCCTTAAAAGGATTGTGATAAGAACTGAGTTGATGGCACACTGTTATATTCAATATAATATATATAAACAAAACAACTCTTAGGGAAAGTAAAAGAAAGCAGCAAAGCAGGATTGCAGCTGAATGTTAAGAAAACAAAAATCATGACTACAGAAGAACTACACATCTTTAACACAGATCATAAAGAAACTGAAATAGTTAATATTTATTTATTTATTGAATTTGTACTCCATACAATCTGGCAACCAGGCCACTCTGGACAGCTAACAACAGTATAAACAACAATATTGAAAGATGATTTAAAAAAAATTAATACAAGCCAAACAGGGTAAATTAAAACAGACGGTAATAAAGGTGGTTAAAAAGGGTGATGGAGAGGAAGACAAAAAGGATGGTAAAAGGGAGGGTGAGATCTTAATGCTCCATGAAAGCCTGATGGAAGAGCCATGTCTTCAATGCTCATTTAAACCCATCCAGAGAGGGTGGATTTCATATACCTTGGTTCAATCATCAATCTAAATGGAGGCTGCAGCCAAGAAATTAGAAGACAGACTAGGAAGTTCCAGCGATGAAGGAACTAAAAAAGGTAATTAAGTGTAAGGATGTGTCATTGGAGACCAAGACCAAGACCATTCAAAATCTTGTATTTCTGATCACCATTAATGGGTGTGAAAGCTGGACAGTTAAGAAAGCTGAATGGGAAAAAATGATTCATTTGAAATATAGTGCTGGAGGAGAGCTTTGCAGATTGCCAGAAAGTCAAGTGGGATCTAGATCAAATCAAGCCTGAACTATCTCTGGAGGCGAAAGTGTTGAAACGGGCTGTTCGACTTAGGACACATAATAAGGCAGGATTCCCTGGAAAAGACAATACTGCTGGGAAAGAGGAAGACCAAATATGAGATGGAATTACTTCCTAAAATAGACCACAGCCTTGAATCTGCAAGAGCTGAGGAGGGTGCCTGAGGATAAGACATTTAGGAGAGTGCTCATTCATAGGGTTGCTATGAGTTGGAGGCGATTTGACAGCACATAATAACAACATATACAGGAGAGAGGTTGGGTTGACAGAGGAAGAGGCAGGACAACTCTATGCCTCATAGCTAAATTCAGATACAAATCTGGGTCTCCCTGGCCTGACAAACTAGCCAAGGCAACCTGCTGGCTCTTTTCATCAGGTCTTTAAGTTGAAGCCAGGTGGCAAGACAAAAGAATTATGCTTATGCCAGACACTTAATACATGCAGAAACTCAGGCCCTCATCCTCATGTTACATATACGATCAAATTTCTCACATGAAAAATGAGTACTTGGAAACTCCTAGAAGGCAAAGAGACAATATCTTGTGAGGAGCTGCACTTTTGTGTTACAGTACTTGCAGTCTCTTCAGGAGATCTAATATCTGATCAAAATAAAACATGAGGGGAGCTCTGCCGTATCAAAGTGTTGGTCTTTAGCTGACAGGCTGAAACCCACATCTGGGTAGCAATTTGGCCCAGCAAAGATAGCAATACTCTTTAGTTAGGTTATTCGGAACTTTCACAGCTTTCTGTAAAGACAAGGAGTAGTATTACTACTGTAGTATACATTATTATTTCTACATTACCAGCGAGAGTTCTGAGTAATCACTACACTCTAAACCTAAGGAAACTTTGGCCCTCCCAGTGTTTTCAGACTTCTGTTCCTATTAGTTTTGCTCATCATTTTGCAGCAAGAATCTGAAGTCCAAAATATCTGGAAGGCCAAATATTCCTCCACCCTGTGTAATTCCTGTATAAACAGCTGTTACAAATAATTTCAGATTGAGATTAAGCTACAGGAATGGCCTAGAGTGGGATGTCTCAAGGGACAGCTGCAAGGAAGAATTAAAGAAGTGTGACCTCAGTCTGAACAATGTTTGCAGCATAATGGCTCCTGTGTGTGGAGTTAAACCAGATTTTAATGACTTGTGGTAGGTGATGGACCCAGATTCAGGATATTCTAATTGTTACTTCTTGTACTTTGCTTGCTATTTTACTCAACTTGTTGCACAACTGTTATTTTCCCCTTCTCTGCTAGAATGTGATTTCCTCACGCATTGTTGCCTCGCCATATATCAGTACAGTTCATGCATTTAATTTCATTTTTTTGCTAGATGTTGAATACTGTCAGTAGGACCTTGGACTTCTTCTGAAATGAAAATTGTAAAATTATTGATAAAGGGAAAACACAAACTTGTAGGAGCAGCTTGGCAAAATCCCAGTAGAATTGTGTATATTTTGAATTCCCGCACCTTTACATTTAAATGAGCGACTTTCACCTCACTTATGAGTTTTGGGATGCCACGCTTAGGGGCCTTCTTCTGTGCAATTTTCAGGTTGCCCTAGAAAGCTCCTTTTCATATTTTTGATTAGAGTAGCATGTTGCCTTGCTAATTAGTATTTATAGATTTTTAGAAATATATTTATATAAAAATCGATTTGTTTGAAATGTGGTGCTGGAGGAGAGCTTTGCACATATCCTGGGCTACAAGAAAGACAAATAAGTGGGTCCTAGATCAAATCAAGCCTGAACTATCTCTGGAGGCAAAAATGTTGAAATGAAGACTGCCCTACTTTGGGCACACCATCAGAAGGCAAGATTCTCTAGAAAAGATAACAATGCTGGGAAAGACAGAAGGCAGCAGGAAAAGAGGAGGACCAAACACAAGATAGACTGGTTCCCTAAAGGAAGCCACAGGCTTGAATTTGCAATAGCTGATCAGGGAAACTGGAGATTGCTCTTTCATAGGGCATAAATCTTTCATAAGTCAGAAGTGTCTTGACGTCAAATAACAACAACATGTATAATAGAATCTGTCCCATGCCTTGGGGAAAGAAATTAGAAATATTTAAAATTTAAAAGCAGGAAAAAATAGCATGAAGCAACATTTGTTGATCAAAACTCAAATTCTTTCTGACACATAAAAGTAGTTTGCATACAGGAACTCCATAAATGTATGCTAATGAGTGTCAGTATTACATTAATTAAAATATACACATATTCATACTGTTCCGGACTGCTGTGATAAAGGAAATACCTGATCAAATCAATCTTATCTACACTATCATATGGTCTATTTCAAGAGCAAGACTCGAGCTGTGTGTTGATTGTTATTCACCCAGGAAGAAGAAGAAGGTGTTAAATTTGCCGAGATTTGCCACAGTAGGAAAAAAGTATTAAAAGTATATAAATTCACATGGAATAAAACACTCTTAAACCAGTAAGATTGTGTGCATGTATGATCAATTGGAAGACAGGGGAACAAAGATTGGATCTGAAAGTTCAGCCAAGCTGCCAGCTCAAGCTTCAACCTGCAGAGAGGGAAAATTGTGTTGACTCACAGAGGAGGGAAAGGGAAAGCAGAAAACAGAAGACGGGAGGGGGGCTACAAGCAAGGAGGGAAGATATACAACAAAATATTTGTGTGAGGTACCAACCATGATAAAGTAAAAACTAAGGGAGGCACCCCCAAAGACAAGTGGGAAGCTCTGAACGTTTTTGGGCAGAATTCTGTTGCAAAATGCTGCATGCTTCAAGGGAAATTGTGCAAATACTTTGGTTAATTTTTTTGATCATTTATCCCATGCTCAGATGTACAAATTAATATATGATAAAAAGCCAAAATGACTACACATATCAGCTATGCAATTTTGGGTTTACACTACACAATAGGATTCTGGCCATTGACTATTGTCTTGGAAGAGAAATGGAAACGTTAGGAATGGGAAAGCACTGGTGTATTGTAGACGAGGATATAATTGGCTGGGCATGAGGGAGCTGCTTGATTGTGAATCAAGTACATTGTATATGGCACGACAACACACCAGTTCACTATCCTTATGTGTGCACTATGTACTTAGAATCACATTTCATGACGCTTAGAAGACTATAAAAAAGTGGTAGAAAATCCTGTAACAGCAACCTTGCAGTAGTACCTTATATTCAAGATACACACTTGGAAGTCCAACAAAACCTCTATGCCTGTCTGAATACTTCTGAAAGGTCTGGTGACTGAGGAATGACAAAGCTAGATAGATTTCACCCTTTATAGCTTTTTCTTTCATGCATTTGGTTGACATCTCATTTGGTTTTCTTTCTTCATTTATTTATCATCTCAATGCATGCTAACTATAAATAAACCATATACTGTATTAGTGAGCCATATATTATTTGATGTTGTTATGTGCCCTCAAGTCGGCCTCTGTGGTTTGGAGCACATTCTGTCAATTTTCACTGAAATGCCAAGTGTGCTTCCACATGGATGGAGACAGTCATGTTTCAATGATGCATTCTTCAGGAACCTCTCCTTTGGATTACTGCAATGCATTACACATGGCAGTACTGTACCATATTAGTCTAGGAAAGGGCCACAACGTTCTTGCCCTTAGTGCCTCATCATCTATACAGACCTTTAATTAGTCTGTGAGCCCAACACCAGGTCTTTCAAAAGCATTTTTTTCCAGCTCATACTAGTTTTACCTGAAGAATGATCATCTCACTCCAGATTTACATTGCCTTTCAATGATGTAAGATGTCTTTTTATAGTAATTGTTCTTAGCTGTAAACATTGTCTTTTAATGATGCTAACCACCATTGTATACTCATTGTGTTGACCACTGTTGTATACTCATTGTTTTCAACTTTAATTTTTGTCTTTTTATGTTGTAAGTGGCCTTGGTTCCTTTTAAAGGAGAAAGGTGGGGTAAAAATATTTTAAATACATAAATAAACAAATGTACCTCTTCAGACCCTGAGAGACCCTTCCTTAATCACCCCATCCAGCAAACGCACAACATTACTGAGCCTTTCTGGTGGTTGTGCTCCAGCTGAGGAACGCTCTCTAGCACCTATCTTAGGGTCTTGTTTTTGTTGCTGCTATTTTATGTTTCATTATGTGTAATTTTGATTTTGCTTGCCCAGGCCTTTTAAACATCTGAAATTTAAAATCTGTTTAAAATATTTCCTATTGTTATTTCACTATTCAGATGACATTCTCTGATGGTAGAATTTTCATACTGCATGTCTTTATTTGTTTTAGAGTTGTATATTGATGTTTTTATAATGTCAATGACTCAGAAAATTTGTGTTATTGGGCAACATGAGTACAGCTAACAAACAAGCACCTGCTCTTTTAAGCATAAGATGGACAGAGTTTTTACACACATATTTTAAAATTCATTTCAAACTAAGCATATTGAGGTAATTGTTGTTGTTGTTTAGTCGTTAAGTCATGTCCGACTCTTCATGACCTCATGGACCAGAGCATGCCAGGTCTTCCTGTCCTCCACTGCCTCCCAGAGTTTGGTCAAATTCATGTTGGTAGCTTCGGTAACACTGTCCAACCATCTCGTCCTCTGTTGTCCCCTTCTCCTCTTGCCTTCACACTTTCCCAACATCAGCGTCTTTTCCAGGGAGTCTTCTCTTCTCATGAGATGGCCAAAGTATTGGAGCCTCAGCTTCAAGATCTGTCCTTCTAGTGAGCACTCAGGGTTGATTTCCTTCAAAATGGATAGGTTTGTTCTCTTTGCAGTCCAGGGGAGTCTCCTCCAGTACCACAATTCAAAAGCATCAATTCTTCGGTGGTCAGCCATCTTTATGGTCCAGCTCTCACTTCTGTACATCGCTACTGGAAAAACCATAGCTTTGACTATGCAGACTGTAGCAGGCCACTTTCAAGCCTCTACCAATCCAGGCCTCTAAGAGTGCTCACTATATTTCACCAAAACTGCTGCCACCAACCTATCCTTAAAAACCAAAAGGACAAGTGTTTCTTTCAAACAAATAAAAATGTTTATTGATTACACACAAAAAAGGGTAAATCACTAGTATTAAATCAATTAGTCAATCACTGTTTCTCAGACGCTAGCTCACACAGACTTTTCCCTCATTGACAGGCTCTTTCTCACTCTCTATCAATCTCTCTAATCACTCATCTTCCAAACTTATCTCCTCTCCTCTCACACATCACACACCTTATATAATCCAGCTCCTCCCACTTCTGCACCACCCTCCATCCTCTCATTGGCTGAGGTTCCCCTGCCCAGCTGTGACGGACAGGTGACAGCAGAGCTGAATGCCACACGGACCTTTGTTGGCAAGGTGATGTCTCTGCTTTTTAAGATGCTGTCTAGGTTTGTCATCACTTTCCTCCCAAGAAACAGGCGTCTTTTAATTTTGTGGCTGCTGTCACCATCTGCAGTGATCATGGAGCCCAAGAAAATAAAATCTTTCACTGCCTTCATATCTTCCCCTTCTATTTGCCAGGAGGTGATGGGACCAGTGGCCATGATCTTAGGTTTTTTTATGTTGAGCTTCAGACCATTTTTGCGCTCTCACCCTCATTAAGAGAGTCTTTAATTCCTCCTCACTTTCTGCCATCAGAGTGGTATCATCTGCATATCGGAGGTTCTTGATATTCCTTCCAGCAATTTTAATTTCAGCTTGGGATTCATCCAGTCCAGCCTTTCGCATGATGTATTCTGCATGTAAGTTAAATAAGCATGGAGACAATATACAGCCTTGTCGTACTCCTTTCCCAATTTTGAACCAATCAGTTGTTCCATATCCAGTTCTAACTGTTGCTTCCTGTCCCACATATAGATTTCTCAGGAGACGGATAAGGTGGTGAGGCACTCCCATTTCTTTAAGGACTTGCCATAGTTTGCTGTGGTCCACACAGTCAAAGGCTTTTGCATAGTCAATGAAGTAGATGTTTTTCTGGAACTCTCTGGCTTTCTCCATAATCCAGCGCATGTTAGCAATTTGGTCTCTAGTTCCTCTACCCCTTCGAAATCTAGCTTGCACTTCTGGGAGTTCTCGGTCTACGTACTGCTGAAGCCTACATTGTAGCATTTTGAGCATAACCTTGCTAGCATGTGAAATGAGTGGAATTGTACAGTAGTTGGAGCACTCTTTGGCAGAGCCCTTCTTTGGGATTGATCAGTAGACTGATCTTTTCCAATCCTCTGACCACTGCTGAGTTTTCCAAACTCGCTGGCATATTGAGTGTAGCACCTTAACAGTGTCGTCTTTTAAGATTTCAAATAGTTCAAATGCAATGCCATCACCTCCACTGGCCTTGTTGTTAGCCATGCTTTCTAAGGCTCACAACTTCACTCTCCAGGATGTCTGGCTCAAGGTCAACAACCACACTATCTGGGTTGTCTGGGATATCCAGATCTTTCTGGTAGAATTCCTCTGTGTATTCTTGCCACCTTGATGTCTTCTGCTTCTGTGAGGTCCCTGCCATTTTTGTCCTTCATCCATCCATCTTTGCACAAAAAGTTCCTTTCATAGCTCCAATTTTCTTGAACAGATTTCTGGTTTTTCCCTATTATTTTTCTCTATTTCTTTGCACTGTTCATTTAAGAAGACCCTCTTGTCTCTCCTTGCTATTCTTTGGAAGTCTGCATTCAATTTTCTGTAACTTTCCCTATCTCCCTTGCATTTTGTTTCTCTTCTCTTCTCTGCTATTTGTAAGGCCTTGTTGGATAGCCACTTTGCTTTCTTGCATTTCCTTTTCTTTGGGATGTTTTTTTTTTTGTTGTTGCTTCCTGTACAATGTTATGAGCCTCCATCCATAGTTCTTCAGGCACTCTGTCCACCAAATCTACTTCCTAAAATCTGTTCTTCATTTCCACTCTGTATTCATAAGAGATTTGGTTTAGATTATACCTGACTAGCCCAGTGGTTTTTCCTTTCTTCAGTTTAAGCTTGAATTTTGCTATAAGAAGCTGATGATCAGAGCCACAATCAGCTCCAGGTCTTGTTTTTGTTGACTATATAGAGCTTCTCCATCTTTGGCTGCAGAGAATATAATCAATCTGATTTCGGGATTGCCCATCTGGTGATTTCCATGTGTAGAATCACCTCTTGTGTTGCTGGAAAAGAGTGTTTGTGATGACCAGCTTGTTGTCTTGACAAAACTCTATTAGCCTTTGCCCTGCTTTGTTTTGAACTCCAAGGCCAAACTTACCTGTTGTTCCTTTTATCTCTTGACTCCCTACTTTAGCATTCCAGTCCCCTATAATGAGAAGAACATCTTTCTTTGGTGTCAATTCTAGAAGGTGTTGTAAGTCTTCAGAGAAGCCTCTTCAGTATTGAAGGTAATAGTCCCCAAATTTAAATTATATAGACCGAAATCCTGCTGTGCGGCTCTGCATATACAAATTGCTGCTGATCAAAGGCAAATTGCTACTAATTAAAAGTATTTTCTGTGTATACCTGACTTGTACACAATGCACCTATGCTGCATACACTATGAGTTCATGAAAGAAAGCATTTACCCAGCAACAATTTGTCACTGCTGCAATAGGATTTCCGTTGTAGTCTTCCATTATATTTCTGTGATATCATTTCTAATGTTTTTTTAAACCTTCAAGAAATATCTTCATATCAGTTGTTTCCATAACTAATCAAATATGATGAATTAATATATCTTTGTTCTCTCCTTTCCTTTGCTGCCCTTGTATCTTCTCTTTCTTCCTCTTTGCTGGTACAGTACTTGTCTCTCATATTTTCAGCCCCTTGTTCTAATTTCCTTTATCTGCTTGTTGTCTGGAGCAGTCTAATTTGCAGTTGTATTTCTAAGATTCATATAAATTATCACAGAGACACTACAACATTAAGACTCTGACCTATTTTTTAGTGATGCACCACATTTTGATATAATATGGTTCTTCTTTTCTGCTGCAACTAATATTGCATGACCAGTAAAACTGCCAAACACAGCACTCATTCTCTCCATAAAAATCAATTGGCCCTTTCCTCACTTATCAGCTCTTTCATTAATCTACACACTTTTCACACATTCCTTATTTTCAGTGCCTGCTTTTCCCCTTCTGAACATTCCAGCTCTACCATTCTCACCTGACTGATTGACAGACACTCCTATAGCCACTACCACCTCTCTCCGAGAAATCCTAACCTAACTTGAGGTTATGTATGCAAGTCTTACTTTTTCCATGCTCCTTGGTATCTTCATATATTTGGGAAAACACAGGTGCAATGGCAAAAACATTGTGTGGCTAGTCTGCCTTGGTCTGTAGAGATGGAGAAAAACAATCAACACTACATTTCCTGAGGAGAATCTTGGTAAAACTACCACACTACAATATAGTTACTCAGGTAAGCAGTCTCTGTTTTTGAACTTTAATTACAGATCCTGCAGCTTCAACATTTAGGATAATTTTTGGATTTTTCAGGGGGGGGGCTTCTCTACAATGTGTGCACAGCAATCCCACGAGCCTCAAAACCTTTCTTGTTTATATTTTACTGGACGAACAAATTTATTGATCACTTATGTTTTTAGATTTTAGAGATGGACCTATAGTTCCATTTCTTCCTCATAAATATAATATTACTCTTCTGTTTGTGCTTCTAGCAACTTCAATTCTGGCAATATACAACCAGTATGACTAGTAGCCTTTGTTTTTATCTTTCATGAGTTTGTCTAATCCCTTTTTATGACTTTTGAATGACTTTTAAAAGTCATTCAAGTTGGCAACAATGACAATATCTTCAAGTCTTCACAATTTAACTGTAGTTTCTGTTGATTCGATGAGACTGAATTCAAAAGTTGAGTTATGTGTTACAGTATATGAGAATGTACAGTGGTGCCTCTCACAACGAGTGCCTCACACAGCGATAAATTCACACAACGATGGCTTTTCCTGAAAAATTTGCTGCCTCACACAATGATGTTTCCTATGGGGAATTTTCGCACAACAATGTCCCTTTTCGCTCCTGTAAAAGTGCCTTAAACTGTTTGAAACCTGTTTTAAATGCTTGGCATCGATAGTCCAGCTTGCGAAACGTATGCAAACTTAATTTGGTGTTGTTCTGAGTCTTCGTTAATTTTTGGTGATTTTTTGTTTTCTCCATTGAAAGCCATTGGACAGATCGTCCAATGGCTTTCAATGGAGAAAACAAAAAAATCACCAAAAATTAACGACGCCTCAGAACAACACCAAATTAAGTTTTCATAGGTTTCAGGAGGTGGGCTAACAATTGCAAGCATTTAAAACACTTTTCAAACAGTTTAAGGCACTTTTACAGGAGCGAAAATGGACTTCGCAAACCCATTCAAATGCATTGAGTCGGCTTCAATGCATTTGAATTGGGGAACCGCGTTTCCCTCAACGATGCTTCCTATGGGGATTTTCGCTTAAGGACGGCAATCCGTTCCAATTGGAACGGATTAACCAGTTTTCAATGCATTCCTATGGGAAATGGTGTTTCACAGAGCGATGTTTCACAGAACTTTTTTTTTTTGGAACCAATTAACATCGTTGTGCAAGGCACCACTGTATCTCTTTAACCTGTCCTGAATCTCCCACTGTCTGTATTTCTTCCAGTCCTCATTTAGCACTGCAGTTGACAGGTCTGGATTTATACTCATAATCACCTTGCCACTTTTCCATGAAAATGATAAAAGATACTTCTGCAAATAACTTTGAACATATAGACACTCTTTCCCTCATTCCCAGAATCTTGTGATCTGAAACTTAATCTAACCTCAGGCCAGAAGTACAGAACTCCTAATATAAAGATACATGAATGGAGAAAGCAATGAGAGGACTAAAGAATGGGATAGAATTAAGTACAGAATCCTGTAACAATAGATGTGAATTTTGGGAGGAGAAAAGAACATCATCTGAAGCTATACAAAGGCAATATCAGCAACTTTTATAAAAGAATTAGCATTCCAGATGTTGTTTGATTGCAACTCTTGTCAGCTGTAGCCACCATAGATAACAATCTATTTTGCATCATTAGTGCAAAATAATGGAGGCTGCAATTCAGCGACATCTGGAGGAGCACATATTCCCCATCTAAGTTGATAGTATATAAGATATCAGAGCTTAGGAGTACTGTAACTAGTTACAAATAGCAATTATATGTAATTATTTCCCCAATAATGAGTGTATCACTGAATTTCATTGGAATTGTAACCTAATTAGGGTGATGTTCATTCCTTTTAGTGTGATTCTCTTTCTTTTTGATTTTTCACATTTCAAAATCAATATACAAAATCAATCAATTTCATAATAGCAGTAAAACATTCATGTAGGTACAACACATATCTGGAGTAAAGCTTATTGCTTGTGGAGTTTTACTACACTTTGGAGTTTATAACAGGTCCCGCCAAAATTTTAGCCAGTGTCCCTTTGGTGTGATTTCGCCTGTGGATTCCACTCATAATATATTTTATGAAGGGGTTCCGTGTTGCAGAGAAAGGATCAGTACAAGGTGTTGTCTTGATGAAGCAGGGAACACGAATTCAAGTGCAAGCTCACACTATATCATGTACTCTCTTATGGATGAACAGACAACAATGATGTGGATGGAAAGACAGTGTGTATTCTAACAAAGTGTCAGAACTCTGGAGTCTACAGTGACCTAGACACTAAGTTCTTTCTTATTCCATTACAATATACCCTGTTTCTTGCCATCTTTGGGAAAAAAATTATTTCTTTTCATTTATGCAAATTATGTTATGTTATATGCCTAATTGTTTTTATAGTGTGTGTTGTAAACTGCCAAGAGTGGTCACAATCGACCAGATAGGCGGGGTATAAATGAAATGAATGAATGAATGAATAAACTAGTAGGCAGAGGTATCAGTGATGACAGTAGAGGGAACAGTTAACCTAGATTCCTATCCCAAAACAAGCTAGATCTGACACATCACTGACCTGGAAGCCTACACATCTGCAGCAACATTGGTACCCCAAGCCTGGCCTGGATATTTCGATGGCTTGATGGCTTTGATGGCTCCCCCTAGAGTGTCATGGTCCCAGCAGCTGGTGTGCCCTTCTAGAGAGGCAGCAAGGGGCCAGATTTTAGGTTGGGAACTTGTCTCTTTAAGGCTTCCCATTTGGTGGTAAGGAGTAGGGACTGGGACTGCAGGAAAAGAGGCTTATGTTCCGCTCTAGCCATCACTGGAGCTGGGTGATCGTTAGGAGTTATCCTTGTTACCGCATCTTCTGGCTCCCTTGCTGAACTTTGAGATCTAGGATCCAACTAAAAACCACACCAATTCCAGAGGCCTCTGGTAGGCAGATGTAATTTTTTAAAATGATATTTGTTTTTGTGGAAACTTAAAAATATACCAGCAACTAAATACTGTACCTTTTTAAAGTAACTTTTTAATTTCTGAAGATATGACAAACTCTTTTTGCAATGTATAAACTGTACATTGTGCAGAACAGAAAGATACCAATAGTAAAGAGTAGACAATTGCTTCAAATTATACCAACAGATTTTGAAATAAAGCCCTAAAGGGACTAATATTTTATTGAGATTTATATTATTATCATTCCCACCTGGATAGTTTTTTGGTTCTGCTGAAAACTAGTCTAACACATGCTAGAACAGCTGGTACCTTTCCAACTCAATCATTCAGGGTGCTAATTGGAATATGATTGAGAAATAACAACTTATTAAGAGTTAAAGATATATCCCCATGAAGAGTGGTTAATTAAAATTGTTAAGCATCTGGTGAGGATACATCTGGTTGAGATCTGACAAAACTGGCAAGTGTGCAAAACACAAATTATAAGTGGCACAAGAAATAAGTACACAACGCTGGACTTAAGGGTATTTCTAGTGGGATCCTGAACCCAATGGGATCATCTTAGTGTATTACTGAGTTTTCTGTCTTACGTTTCATTATAAATATGCTTTACTTTATTAAATGAACATATTTTGGACCTCTATAAACTCTGTGGCCGTTGGTGAAGTTTTAAACCTGATAAAACCTCCATCAGGGTTTGAAGGATAAATCACCAAGAAATCTTTGTCCTTCAAACTCTAGTAAAGACCGCCTCAGACATTTCAAACTTCCCCGAAGAAGCCCTCAGAGTTTACACATGATGGCTTAACACAATTTAGCACATTTACTTTTGCATTCTAAAAGAAAATGGTCTGTTGAGCTCATACTGCATTTAGTGCACATGCTTTAAAAATAATATAAGTACAGTATTGTGGGAAGTTAAGAGTAAGATCTAGTTTGCAGCAAAGAGACACTTTCTCTCTCTATTACAGTCAACCCTCCACTTACGAACAGTCCTACTTATGAACAATTCAACTTACGAACCGCTCCGATAGGGAAACAGGGAACTCAACTTGTGAACTTCCCTCAAGTTACGAACAGAAAAAAAGTGACCCCCCTCTTCCCGCCTCACAGCTGATCAGCTGGCTCTTAAGAGGCTTCCGGAGGCTTGCTCGGCACCTAAAAAGGCAGGGGAATAAAGCTGGAAATTAAAAAATGCTGCTTTTCCCTTCTGAAAGTGGGGGGAGCGTGTGGGGGCACGCGTGGGGGCCATGGGGGGCTATTAGGCAGAGAGGGGGGGCAGGAGTGGAGAAGAGCACAAAATGGCCGCCAGGCTCCCTGCTGGGTGCCGGTTTTTAGCTGTTTGGTGCTTTTTCTTGCAGTTTGGGGGCTACCAAGGCACTGTGAGGAGCCGGGCTCTGCCTACAGTACCTGGTAAGTGACTTTCTTTTGTTTATTTTTAAGTTTCTGACCTTTTTTTCCCCCATAGGAATGCATTAATTAATTTTCAATGCATTCCTATGGGAAATTTGGTTTCGAATTCTGGACTTCCGGAACCGATTAAGTTCGTAAGTCGAGGGTTGACTGTATAATCTTGGTGGGAGAATCTTCTTTCCCATTTGCTGCTAGCTACACGGAGAAGAAAGCTCATCTTGGAGCCAGCAGGAGCCTTCATCCCTGTAGAAACAGAGGCAGAAAAACAAGGTGACTTTAAGTGTGATGGCGGCAGAAGGAAAGGCTCGGTTCTGTCCACCCTGATCTCAGTTTGACTTGCTTTGCCCATGGTGGCTATTTGTTTTTTGAAAAAGAAAACAAATTATGATGCATTAAAAGTTGTGTTTAAGTTGTCTCCAGAGGGAAAGAACGAGAATACCAAAAGAAGTTTTGGTGGCTTAGGTTGGGGCAGAAACAAACAGTGTAAGAGGCAGCTGTGAGCTGAGTGAAGGTAAAACACTTTGGGGTGCAGTTTCCCTCTGTGGGAATCTGATGGTAAGTTCTCTGCCATTTGTGCTACCTGTTTTTAAGAGTCTGCTTGCTCACAAGTGCCTGTATTTTTAAACAGACTATTTAGCTGGGCCATGGGCAAGAAATCAGGAACCATGAGACAGATCCAGCACTCAGGATAGAAGAGTGTGGGCTTGGCCAGAAACATATTAAAGAGAGACTATAATTGGACCTGAAACCAGATTAAAGTCCTGGAGAAGTAGCTGATGATGCAAACTTGTGTGTATTTACACAACCAGGCTTCAGAGAAATCTCATGCCCAAATTCTGAAGGCTAGTCACCAAATAAGCCAAGTTAATTAATATACTCTCACAGATAAAAGAAATTCCTGCTGTGATAGTCAGATG
This sequence comes from Pogona vitticeps, assembly GCF_051106095.1. NCBI lineage: Eukaryota > Metazoa > Chordata > Lepidosauria > Squamata > Agamidae > Pogona > Pogona vitticeps. The sequence continues at coordinate 95,268,237 of NC_135786.1, forward strand.
CATTAATTAGTTAAGGATCTTCTTCTTTACATGGGCTACGTTTAGCATGTTGCACTTTTTAAAATTTCTGGTAGAATTACTTTTGATATGCTGCAGAAGTGCAGAGCTCCACATAGGAGAATAGCTACAAGTTCTCCATAGTCCATCTGTTTCTCCATAACTGGCATTTAAAGTATCAATAATTCACTCTGAGACATTTGTAGAAAGAATAAAAAACATTTTTACTTACAGTTGCTTGAAATTACAGAGTTATGTATGCTGCTTTCTTTATTGCACGCATACTTAGCAGCCAACTGAACAGATCAACAGCAAAGAAACAGCTGTCAGCAAAAGACAAAAGAGAGGGAAATAAACACTCAGTAGAGAGGAAGGGCTATCTTTGAATTCAGAGGCTGAAAATAACAATTGGTTAGTGCTGGATAAATAGACAATCACCCCAGTCCAGAGAAGTCCCAGAGAAGGCAGATGCGAGATTGGAAATAAAACTCCCACATAACATCCATTTCTGACCCCAAAGAATAGATCGGGAAGAAGGTTTCAGAAGCAGGTTAAAAGACAGGACAGAGGTAAAAGCAACATGCCTTAGGTCAGGAAGACCTTGTTGGGTAAGTAAGGGTCAAATGTAAAAAAGGAAGGCCCCTTATAGTGCTTGTTCAGGAGGAATCAAAAGCCAATAGCTAGCACAACTGGTATTGGAAGGTTAGCAAAGATTTTATATAATGTGTCAGCAGCTACTAATATGGCAAGGCCATACCTTGCTGGATGAAGAGGCTTCAGTTAACAACCCAGACAGAACCTGTTGCTGGCTATATCATGTCCTTCTTGATGCCAGTGAAGATCTTTTTGTTCTCTGAGGCTCTTTAGGAATTCTTTTTAGTACCTGTGGAGTTTTGCTATTTTAAAATCCATGCTTGTTTTTTTCTTTTGCTCTTTTTATTGTGTGCCACTGATAGTTTTCTCTTGTTTTTTTATCTAATGTATTTTGTTCTGATGCTACTACTGTATTTTGTATTCTTATGCTACTGAGTTAGAGAGAACCTCACAAATGACAGTTAGGTGATTTAAAAGGCAGTAGAGAAATAAATATGTATAACAGGCACAAAAGAATGGGGCAGCCAGGCCAGAATGGCAGTGCAGAAGACAAGCAGAAAGTACCAAGTGGCACAGAATGGTAACAGCAAGAACAGGCCCAGTTTGAGGAAGGCCAGGACTGTGCCGCCTGAATTGCCACAAAGAGGAGGAATCTGGTTCATTCTGCCTGCGTTGATGCTGTTTGCTGTTTCCTTCGCATAGGCCACGAGACAGTGGAACTCAGATTTCTAGGGCTCCCAATTCAAGCCCAGTAAGTATCTATTGGAATTCTGTATGTGATGATGGTTCAATCAAGTCTGAAACATGCAGACTAGCTTGAAGTTGTGGGGCTGTGGTCAGGAAAAGGACTGGTGGGAGAAGACTTACTGCATTTAGAAGTATCAGCCATTCTCCATATTAAGCCTCATCAGATAAAGTGCTATTGCCTGACACAGAGGACCTGATACAGATCAGCCTTCCCAAATTCCTGTGCTTCAGATGTTCGTGCCCAGAATTCCTACTAGCCCTACCAAGCATGGCTAAGTAAGGGATTTTGAGATCTGTATCCAAAACATCTGGAGAGGATCAGATTGAAGGAAGCAGATACAAGTAAGGTTCTTTGGCACGATGGTTGTACTCCCAGAACAGAAACTTTTGCTACTAACTGAATATTAACAACAGTGTCTTTAAAACATGCACATACATCTATTTTGGACTTTTGGAACAAAGAATGAGCCAAGATGCCTCAAAACACGTAAATGGAGATAAGCAAAACCATTTTTCTAAACGGTATCACTCCAGGGTACAGCTGTGGGGACATATTTGCAAACTGGAATGTCCCCCATGCCCCCCATGGAAAAATAAACATTCCTACATACAGAGCAGTAGTTTCTTAAGGGGAAGGTTCAAGCTCCTTGTTAGCCAGTATGGCCAGAACCATCCAAAAACTAACTTTTCCAAGTGCTGTGCATACACATTTACAGCATGAAGTGATACAGCCAAAGGAAACATTTACTACTTGGTTCTGCTAACCACATAAATTGCTCTTATCTAAGTTCCCCACAAAGCCTCAGAAATCAGAACATCTTGTAAATATGGGAGTTATTTCAAGGACTCTCTGCCCAAATATCTCATGCCTTTAATGCCTTGAGTACACAGGGTGTTCTGTTTTTCCCCCCTAACTATATTTAAAGGCCAAAATTACCAGGAACAGAACATTAATCTGTGCCTACTCATTTCAATCATGGCTGAATTTCCAGTCTAACAAGTATCCAGCATTTCCTCTAAGTCTCCTTATGACTATCCTGGGCTCAAACAAGGTCACATCCACTTCCTTCCTGTCCGGGGGAAAAAAAAAATACAGTCATATTTGCTTTATGTAAGACAGAACTTGCCATGAGCTAGATAACCAGCAATTAGAGCACCTTGCAATATGTAATCAAAGAGTAATTATACACTTCAACAATCCTTTCAATATTGTGCGCATGTTATTCTAATGCCACACCTAGCCAACCTGCTTTCCTGCTGTTTCTGAGTTCCATGATGCTTCTTGTACCCAACCTTTCAAGTTAGGTACAGGTCACAATTAAGTAAATCCATGCCACTTTTAAGTAAACACAGATATTAAAGATCATATGGATGCAAATACAGTGTGCTGTATCTGATAATTTACTTGACAGCCAACAAGGACAGTAAACACTAGCATTTTATGTTGATTGAGAAGTGTTGAACATAGATGCAACTTTGATTTCTTGATTTTTAAAATATATTTGTGCTCTACTTCAAAAGTAGATATTGTGAAAATTATTATAAGGATCAGCCCAAGACTTTTGGCTGCCTCAAGGAAAGGCTAAGACAATGATGCCCTTTCCATATGCCACATACATGGCTGGACTCACAGTTGAATTTTGCTTTAAATGGATCTATCATTTAATTCCTATAGCACTCAACACAGATTAATCTTCTCCTTTATTTTAACACCCCATTGTCCTTTAAAAAAAGAAGAAGACTGTGTTTTACGCATGTGGAACATCTTTATATGCAACATGAAGATTCTGACTCATTCTTGTAAGAATGAAACTCAGATGGTCCTGGTGATCATTTCACATTTATTAAATATTGACTATCTGAGTTCGCTTCTTATAGGACTTTCCTGGATGTACTGTACAGTTCACTGAAGGAGATGAACAATATGGAGAGATAAATTTCAGAAGAGCAACTGTGTTTACATTTATAGCAAAAACAAAACAAAACCAGGCTACGTGGCATCTTAGAACATGGGTAGGAAATATTGGACTTTCCAGATTTGAGACAACAAGCCCCACAGTTCCTCAGAATTGGTTGTGGTGGCGAGGACTCATAACTCAGATGAAAAACACTGAAAGGCACCACTTGCCTAGCCATGAACGTGGAGTCCAATGCTGTATGTGTTTCCACATAGTATAAGATAAACTCCACTGGCCAGAATCCAACAGGTGTTCGCTAAAGTTTGCTTAACTTCTCAGATTTAAATGCGACGAAGTGATGTTGGGTTTTTGTCACATGTCCTGATTACACATACACCACTGAGGTATACATATGCACTTCATATACCATGTTTCCCGAAAATAAGACAGGGTCTTATATTATTTTTTTTGCTCCAAAATGCATTAGGGCTTATTTTCAGGGGATGTTTTATTTTCTTCATATACAACAATCTATGTTTATTCAAATACAGTCACATCATCTTCTTCTGGTTGCTACACAATGGTGGAGGGCAGACTTTCACTTAATTGGGGCTTATTTTGGGGGGTAAGGCTTATATTATGAGCATCCTGAAAATCATACTAGGGTTTATTTTCAGGTTAGGTCTTATTTTGGGGGGAACAGGGTATTAGTTATAGCTAGTTATACAAACATTATGGGAATGCCAATAGGATTCTGGTCACTTTCAGTGACACATTGCCTCTAGAACTGTCCTTAGAGAAGACTTTGTACCTGTTTCATCTGGGTTTCACAAGCCCAATGAGGGCTATGCCTTAGCATGTTTAAGGTTGCCGCCTTACTGTGGTATGCTGTCCCAAAGGCAATTCTGTTTCTCTAGGATCCACTTCATGTGACTTACGAAATACCTTCTTGCCTACAACACCTCCTGAGACAATTAATGCTTTCAGATACTGTATTCCTAGATTTCCAGTTCACTGAAAGTGAAAAGGTTGTAAATAGTTGCAACACAATGTAGGGAGTAAAATCTCAAAAGGAGAGGGTGATGGATTGCTTAGGTCACACAAGGGTGATAATTATTCTGTGGGGCAAATACTGTAACAAAGGGAAAAGATGGGTTGGTTGTTGTGTTTTTTTCGGGCTCTTTGACCCTGTTCTGAAGGTTGCTCTTCCTAATGTTTTGCCAGCCTCTGTTGCCAGCATCTTCAGAGGACAGGAGTCACAACTCCAGAGCACAGACAGCATCAGATCCGGCGGTGAAAGCCTTCAAGAACAGAAAAAAGATGGGATTTGTAGTAAGGGGCGGGGGCTTGCAGTTACAGGTTAAAAGACTACTATAGGGAAAAGCCAGAGGAGTGGGCTGTGAGGGAAAGAGTGTTCATAAACTAGCCTTTCAGATTGAATGTCTTCTCCTGAAATAAAAAGATTGCTCCAGACTTGCATGAAAGGTATCAAGACAAGGGTCAATGAATGGATTACAGCACAACATCAAAACAAGCCAACTGGCAGGGGAATTCAGACCGCGACTAACCACACCCGTTTCCGAACAGGCAGATCCAGGTTCCTGTCGGCTCTGGTACTTCCAGGATTGTGTTGCTCTTCTGAAACCAGCATTCCTTCCATCTGCAATGACAGCCTGGAAGGAAGATGGGGCTGCGATCAGGATGAAGTAACCGAGGAGTTTTGGGTTGCCTCGCTACCCGTAGTCTGCCCTCACAACAGCGGCGCCCCGAAGACGACCCCGTTGCGGAAGCTAGAGGAACCATGGCACTTCTCGCCGCCGCGGCCGCCGCCGCCGCGCTTTCCCTGGTGCTCGTTGTCCTTGCTGCGCGGTTCTTCCGAACGAAGCAGGAGTGCTTCCCGCATAAAGATTCAGTGAAGCTCCTGGCGGTGGCCGGGTCTGGTAAGGCGGAGACCCACCGGAGGACCAGAAACGTCGTGTAGGCCATCCGGACTACATTACCCAGCAAGCAAAGCGTCCAGCTGTTTGCGACGCTGAAGCGAGATGTCGTTAACGCGGAAGACAGCTTGCATGGGGTGTTGCTGGGTATTGTAGTTCAGGTTTATAGATTGGCGTCCTGGGAGAACCGCGACCTTGGGAATTGGGAGATTTATTTATTTATTTATTTATTTATTTATTTATTTATTTATTTTAATTTATATGCCGCCCACACTACCCGAAGGTCTCTGGGCGGCTTACAACATTTAATATAAAACAAAAAGGCAAAATGATTAAAATGCAATTAAAATATATATACTGTACTCTAAACATTGCCATCAGACCCACTTCAGGGTTGTGGAGCATACGGCCGAAAAAATAAGAGCATCGCATTAGATTAGAATGTGGCTACATAATCAGAATTCAAATGGTTTGATCGTAATTTGGGTCCTTTTCAAGGAGAAAGGCAGGTTTTAAATCCATCCACCCATCAGAAGACCCAGTATGATGTAGTGGATCCAGTGATGGACTAGGACTGTGGAGCCCGGGGTTCAAATCCCCGCTCAACTAGGGAAACTCACTGGGGGAGTGGAACTGATAAAACCACTCCTTAAATACGTCACTTACCTTGAAATCCATATTAAGGTTGCTATAAGTCTGTTTTGACTCAACAGCATATAACTACCAAACCTTGAGAGTACAAAGCAGGAGAAAATTCCTTCTCCTGAGCCATTCTTGCTATCGTTGAGTTGGCTATCTTGTGTTCTTTCTGCACCTGATGTTGTCCAAATGTGCTACTGGACGACAACAGCCAGACTCCCCCAAAGCTGGTTGGAGGTTCTGGGAGATGTAGTTTGGCACATCTGGAAGGCACCACCTTGTGGAGGGAGGCTAATACCGATTGTGGTGACATTTCTTGTGTATTGTGAAGGCAGATGTACCTTTACATTGAGGACCTCTGCCCCATAATACAAATATCCTAAAAGGTACCTGCTACCATTATTACAAAGTTTATTGGATGCTGATGTAATGAAGACCCAGATACTTTGTAGGCAACCGATGTGTTTCTGTCAGTATCTGATATGCTACCAGATCAAATGCGCCCCACCCCACTTTATGGCAAAAAGACAGAAAGTAAAATAACTGACAATTTAGTGGCCATTAATCCTACTCACAAAATCTGCCAATTTCAGTGAATCACCTTGGTAATGGTTAACTTGAGCTGATAAATTGATGTCAGAGATTCAAGAGCGTAATTACAAGGGGCGGTGGCAAAAATGGACCTTAGGTATGGAGCAATCATATGCACAACTATATTTCTTATAGAGTATACTTCTTTCAGCAGCATTTTCCCACTATTACAGGTGTAGAACAGTGATTCAAGATCTTGGGTGCCCAAGTCTTCTTGGACTAAAACTCCCAGAAGCCTTCACTACTAGCTATGCTGGCCAGGATCTCTGGGAGTTGTAGTCCAAGAACATCTGGGGACCCAAGGTTGGTCAAGGAAATGGAAACTATGTACCAGATTTTAAAAACTGAATGCATGAGTTTTCTGCTTTGCACAAAAGTACAACACTGCTATATCTTGAACTCATTGGAGGAAAGGCATGATATGAGTATGAATGATAAATTAAAAAATAAGCATGCTGGCACTTTCCTTTTGCTTCTTGGTGACCTCCGTGCCAGTCTTGACACACACACTCCCATGTTCCTTATCAAGAAGGAGTAGTAAAATTTCAGGTCCTAGGTTCATTCCAAGGCATGTCAAGGCAGAACTGAGAGAGATGCTTTCTCTGAAACAGTGGAGAGGTGCTGTCAGTTTTTGCAGAGTCAGTGCAAAACTAAGTAGTTTGATTTGGTGTATGGCACCTTCCTAAGTTTCTAAGCTTATTTCTGGTCCTTGGTTTCCTTCTAAAATCTGGACAAAAGCAGGGTGCAATTTCTCTTAGCTAACACAAAACAAATAAAGCTGGCACAAGGAAAAGGATGAGAACAGTATTCTAGCATGTTGCATGTATGAATTTTCTTTTGGACACCTCTGTAATTTCCCTTTTAAAGCTACTTAATTGTGATTAACAGTGTACAGTATACTAGAGATGGGGGTATTTGTGTTTGTATACGAATATCCCCACACAGGTGGAAATAACGAGGGTCCACTCATGATTTCGTCGCTGACGCGAGCTCGTCGGGCCTTCCTATTGTGCCGTTGTCTGCAATCAAGTACTGACTCCTGGCAGGAGGTGGGATGACAAGCCTCTCTACTAGGTTGGAGAGTGGCTAATCCATTGCAGAGAACAGTGTGATATGAAGCCTCTGTGGAGCTGGCGTCAGCAGCGAAATCATGAGTGGACAGTCAACCTTCTTTATTTCGACCTGTGCGGGAACACGAATACGTCCATCTCTAGTGTTTACTCAAAAAACCTTGTTCCAGCTCCACTCAAACATGTGGTAAATTGGAGGAGAATCGGAGGAGGGGGGGAGACTGACCAGAAAAATGTTGTGTTTGAAATAAGAAAATTGTGTGTGGGAGGCTTGATGTGTTACTGCTCAGCCCTGGGACAGCTCATGATCCAGGCAGGGAGTCCCTTTGCCTCAATCAAACCATGCCAGTCACATGGGATGTTGAGGACATCACCTGATGAATAAGCCTATGAATTCCAGCCCCATGAGAAGGATGACCAAGCAGAATCCTTTGGCTGGTGAATCTTCCATAAGCTGACTTTGCTTCTGTATTTTTTAGGAGGGCACACTACAGAAATCTTGAGACTACTTGGAAGTCTCTCCCAGAAGTACTCTCCGAGACATTATGTTTTGGCTGATTCAGATAAGATGAGCGAGGAAAAAATCCGTTCCTTTGAACAAAAAAGAGCCGAAATGTTCTCTAATTGCTTGGTAAGTTGCCACATTCTTCCTTCTGTCTGTTTTTTCATACTTTGAATGTCAAGTGGCACTTTAAATTACTTCTCAGTAATATTGGTAGAATCTTCATGTGGTGGCGCTGTGGGCTAAACTGCAGAAGCCTGTGCTGCAGGGTCAGAAGACCAAGCAGTCGTAAGATCGAATCCACGCGACAGAGTGAGCTCCCGTCGCCTGTCCCAGCTCCCACCAACCTAGCAGTTCGAAAGCATGCAAATGCAAGTAGATAAATAGGGACCACCTCGGTGGGAAGGTAACAGCGTTCCGTGTCTAAGTCGCACTGGCCATGTGACCACGGAAGATTGTCTTCGGACAAAACGCTGGCTCTATGGCTTGGAAACAGGGATGAGCACCGCCCCCTAGAGTCGAACACGACTGGACAAAAATTGTCAAGGGGAACCTTTACCTTTACTTCAGTATACACTATATCTGCCAAATAAATCTTAACTGAATTTTATTTTTTTACTCCTATGTTACATAGGCCAATGGCCTACATCCTTCACCCCTGGATCCACAAGTTTTTCCCCCTTTTTTCTAACAAAACTGCCTCAAACAACTAACAAAACAACTTATATACCAAAACCTTGGATATAACATATTAGATTGAATGTGTTAATATTAAAATTGTTACGATTATGTTAACAGGAGGACAAGAAAACTGATACAAGTAAAGATTAATATGTTGAAAGTAATATTTTTAATATTCTGGCATCTCTTGTTTAGTGCAAAATTAATTATTTTTCTTGTGCAATGGCTGAAGTGTAATTTTTGGTTTATGGGAGTTGAGCATTGAATGTGTATAAACATTTGTGTTTACTCCTGTTACGTGAAAGCATGAGATGTGTGCACAAACCTGGTCAATATGGATGATAGTCAGCTGATGTTGAATGATGATGACAGTTGATTGCAGAGCCTTTATATGTGGCCTGGCAGGGTGTTCAGGACTCTCTTGGTATTTGCATGTTTGTGTAACTTGCAGTGGCTAACTATAGCTAATTGGCAAAATACTGGGGGACATGTGGGTTGCATGCCTAGTCATGTGCCAAAATGTGGTACCCTGCCACCTTGTCAGTGAGCTGCAAATAGCTGCAGCAAGGTACACAGACCATAGGCCAGCACCAGCAGGATTCTGGCTAATACATATTTAAATAGATAGTAGGCATGATGACTGATGAATAAATGAACATTAAAGTCAACAATATGTACATTGACTGGCCAAAGTGCATACTATCCTTTTATGCTAATGCTGCTGCCATTGCAAGAAAGTACTGTTCCTCTTACACTTCTGCTGGAGCAAAATAAAAAAATAAAATAAAATAAAATAAAAACACCAGCTGACAGTTTTCTCAACAGTGTGTCTAAGTGGCTGAAATCCGGTAGCTTTATCTTATACCATGTAAGGTGAATGATGGTCCAAAATGGCTTCCCTATGATGACAAAAATATTAAGGGAGCCTCAAGATCATGTTCCCCCTCCCCCCCAAAAAGCCACATCTGATGAAATCATCAGCCTTATGTAGGACAAATTATGCTGCTGGATTTTAGTCATTATGCCGAGAGTCCCTTTTTCATCAAGGAGGTGAAAAGTATTCATTATAGCCTTACTTCTAAAATAAGTTCTGTTAAACCAGTTGGTCGTTAATCTGTTTAGGTACCCATGTGGGTTCTATCTGTCTTTATAGGATCTTTTAAAAAAGTATAATAATCTTTAAAAATTATTATACTCATGCCATACTTTCCACTGAAAGATAATGCTCAAGATGGTTTATAAACTTTAGGTTTATCTATCAAAATTCATAAGAAAGCTTACAGATTTTAAGTTCATTTATCAAATACATATAGATACATATACTACATTGTATTTATGTGTTCTGTGCTATCAAGTGGGAACTGATGTGTAGCGACCCTAATAGGGCTTTCAAGGTAAGTGAGATATTTAAGGAATGTTTTTGCCAATTCCACTCCCCCAGTGAGTTTCCCTGTCTGAGCGAGGATTTGAACCCTGGTCTCCATAGTCCTAGTCCGTCACTACCCACTAGTCCAGACTAGGCATGCTATATACTACTATATTACATTACATTAAAATATGTAGATCATAGTAAAATGCAGATGTAAGTATACTTCAGTTCATTGAAATCCTGGGCTAAACATTGCATAAACCTGTGTTGGACTATAGCTATATTTATATGCTGTAGTTTTTCCCCCCAGCAGTATTTTAATATTCATGGGTATATGAAGTGAACAAGCAGAAGCAAAACATCCTAAATGTGCAATCCCATACACAATTTGGAGAAGTCCACAAAATCAGCAAGACAATTCTAAATAAAAATGCTTCAGTCCAATTAATTTTGTGCACAAGAAGGAAATGTGGATCTGGCTAGGGTTTTGTTTCCCCTGGAGTGGCTTGAAATATTAAAGAGGTTAATGGCTTTTTATGTTACTGGTACATGTTTTTTGAAGGGGAATATCCCCCCCCCTCATTTTCTACATGTGAGAAATGTGAAAGATATGTCTAGCTCACCAGCTGTTCCAGCTGTTTTCATTGTTGTCTTAGGAGCTACTCAAAAAGTGCAACAGGGTAGCTATGATTCTACAGTTTGAAGACTCTCTGTTAGTGGCACTTGCTTAAATGTGCCTGGAGCACCTTCATAATGTTGCATCAATGAGAAATGGTGTGTTTAGCCAGATCCTAACACTTGAGTGCTTGTATAGCAAGGTTTAGGGTTAAGTTGTTATGCATACACCCATAGTTTTGTATCAGACTTCAACACAGATCTGAAACTTAGCTCAGTTTCCCCTCCCCATAGCCTTGCTAATGACTCTATTTTAATCAGTTCAGTATGGGATATCTCTATTCCCAGTTTAGTTTCTGTACACAAAAGATAAATTGAGGTAGTGAGAGTGGGGGCCCCATACAAACATTCATTTCTTTTTAATCTCTTGCTACATGTAATTATAGCAAAATACCAGGAAGAAGGGTGGCATTTTAGACTGATAGCATCTCTTATAAATGTATATTAGCACACATCTGTTTTCTTTTCAGTATATAAGCAGACCTATGTAACCAGAACTCAGGGATATTGAAAGCTATGTTTCTCTTGGACAGGCTTCTGAAGGTCTCCTTTTCCCCTCTTGTTACATGCTTTCATGTTTGCTTGTTTGTGTGTTGTTTTTCTTCTGAGCTTCCAGGCATGTGCTTATCTTGTATCAAAGCGTCCTTTACTTTGCAGGCTTTATACATACAGTATATGATTGCTTTATTTTGTTTTCTTTTTCTTGGTTTTTCAGATGTAGTTCCTGTCAGGTTCTATGGATTGTGACTTCAGTGAGAACTGAAGTACTTGAACCCCTCACATTTCTGTCTGAAATCTGAGGTGGGGTTTTTGTTCTCACTGTGGAGCCTCTCTTTATAAGTGTAGAGAGGCTCCACATTTATTTATTTATTTATAAGTCCTGAATGGAAATGAAAGAAGGACTCCTCCATCAAAATGTAGATTTCAAACTGTTTATTGAAATTTATCTGAGGGCCATCTCCTGAGATCTTAATTGATGAATAATGTTTTAGTCAATTAACAGTGCCAGCCTTTTCCTGTCTAGCTAGAAGGAGGCCTCATTGAACTCAATGAGTTTACTCCTAGAAGAATTGTCCGAAATTGTAGCCTAAAGTCTTGCATACTTCCCAAGAATAAGTAAATGGGACTGACCACAGACTGTCCAGAGGAGGGAATTATTTTTGCACTTACCTGAGCATACGTCCAATTGAATGTAGTGAGTAAACATGCATAGGTTGTGCTGTGAATCTCCAAAATTTATATATGTACAAAGTGTTAGTTCTGAAGGGGTGAAAAGGGGTTCTCATCGTAGTTGTTTAGTCGTGTCCGACTCTTCGTGACCCCATGGACCAGAGCACGCCAGGCCCTCCTATCTTCCACTGCCTCCCGTAGTTGTGTCAAATTCATGTTGGTTGCTTCGCAGACACTGTCCAGCCATCTCATCCTCTGTCGTCCCCTTCTCCTCTTGCCTTCACACTTTCCCAACATCAGCATCTTTTCCAGGGAGTCTTCTCTTCTCATAAGATGGCCAAAGTACTGGAGCCTCAGCTTCAGGATCTGTCCTTCCAGTGAGTACTCAGGGTTGATTTCCTTTAGAATTGATAGGTTTGTTCTCCTTGCAGTCCAGGGGACTCTCAAGAGCCTCCTCCTGCACCACAATTCAAAGGCATCAATTCTTCGGCGGTCAGCTTTCTTTATGGTCCAGCTCTTACTTCCATACATCACGATAGGAAAAACCATAGCTTTGACTATTCAGACTTTTGTTGGCAAGGTGATGTCTCTGCTTTTTAAGATGCTGTCAAGGTTTGTCATCGCTTTCCTCCCAAGAAGCAGGCGTCTTTTAATTTCGTGGCTGCTGTCACCATCTGCAGTGATCATGGAGCCCAAGAAAATAAAATCTGTCACTGCCTCCATATCTTCCCCTTCTATTTCCCAGGAGGTAATGGGACCAGTGGCCATGATCTTAGTTTTTTTTTTATGTTCAGCCTCAGACCGTTTTTTGCACTCTCTTCTTTCACCCTAATTACAAGGTTCTTTAATTCCTCCTCACTTTCTGCCATCAGAGTGGTATCATCAGAGGTTGTTGATATTTCTTCCGGCAATCTTAATTCTGGCTTGGGATTCCTCCAGTCCAGCCTTTCGCATGATGTATTCTGCATATAAGTTAAATAAGCTGGGGGACAATATACAGCCTTGTCGTACTCCTTTCCCAATTTTGAACCAATCAGTTGTTCCATATCCAGTTCTAACTGTTGCTTCCTGTCCCACATATAGGTTTCTCAGGAGATAGATAAGGTGGTCAGGCACTCCCATTTCTTTAAGGACTTACCATAGTTTGCTGTGGTCCACACAATCAAAGGCTTTTGCATAGTCAATGAAGCAGAAGTAGATGTTTTTCTGGAACTCTCTGGCTTTCTCCATAATCCAGCACATGTTAACAATTTGGTCTCTAGTTCCTCTGCCCTTTCGAAATCCAGATTGTACTTCTGGGAGTTCTCGGTCCACATACTGCTGAAGCCTACCTTGTAGGATTTCGAGCATAACCTTGCTAGCGTGTGAAATGAGTGCAATTGTACAGTAGTTGGAGTATTCTTTGGCACTGCCTTTCTTTGGGATTGGGATGTAGTCTGATCTTTTCCAGTCCTCTGGCCACTGTTGAGTTTTCCAAACTTGCTGGCATATTGAATGTAGCACCTTAACAGCATCATCTTTTAAGATTTTAAATAGTTCTACTGGAATGTTATCACCTCCACTGGCTTTATTGTTAGCCAGGCTTTCTAAGGCCCACTTGACTTCACTCTCCAGAATGTCTGGCTCAAGGTCAGCAACTACACTGTCTGGGTTGTCCGGGACATCCAGATCTTTCTGGTATAATTCCTCTGTGTATTCTTGCCACCTGCTTCTGTGAGGTCCCTCCCATTTTTATCCTGAAAAAAAGGGGTTCTAGATTAGGGTAAATAACGGCATCTTCCAGCTTAATCTGAAAATCCTCTTGTAGGTGATCATTTGGAAAAGTTACCCTGCTGGCTGAGTGATTTGGAGGAATGCAGTCCAAAAAAGGGAACTTTTCCAACCTAGGATTCAGATCTCTGGTAAGAGCAGTCTGGTCCTCTCCCTGTAGCCTGTGGTTCTCAGTAACTGCCTTGGTTATCAGAAAAAAAGGGGAGGGGCTCTCTGTCCCCATTCGTGATCAGAGGACAAACTTCAGTCATGTTTAGTCTGGTTGGTTCATTTTTTTAAACAGATCTCAGAGATTCATGTTGGAATCTAATTTTCACATAATGGCCTAAAACAAGACAATTACAGTTTCTACTCGGCCCAGAAATTTTTGGTTACCAGAACTGAAATTTGAGCTTTTTCACACAAAAATCCACTCCCGGTCCCCCATCTCTCCTTTCTTCCCAGAGCACAGGGTGAGAAAGACTTCCAATCTCTGATTTTGTTAAGCAGCTGAGAATTCTGAAATCCATGTCTACTTGTTGGATTGTATTCTCGAAGGCTGTTGTTGGATTTCTTGGGAGGCTCTAGATCCTTGAGAATGACTGCCCTTCGTGTATTCTTCTCAGGGTCAATATTTTTTTTAAAGGATGGAATGAGTTAAAATAAGCTCAAGAAGTAAGCCAGACAATCAGATTTACTCCAAAAGATTGATTTATTTACTGTAAAGTATGTATACCATACAGTCTTGTGGAATCTCCAATTAGCTCATATTAGAATTATCGGTGGAGTGGCCTTATTAGTACAGCTATGTGCTTCACAGTATTTTGCCACCAGTGTTATTAAAATTCCTGTTCACATTCTGTGTTTGGATAAAACATTCCAGAGATTAAGGACTGCACATTCTTAGCATATGTAAGAGGGAAACAAACAACAAAGCAAAGACTTGGACTAGAGTGAGAGCAGGGAGCCAAGGCATCATCCATTGTCTGGTTACTTTAAAAAGATAAAAATTAGGCCTTATCCTGTAGGATGGAAAAAAATTCACGTTCCAAGACAGAATACCTATGATTGCACAATGCATGGAATAAACCTATGAGCACTGCTATTGATTTGCTTCTTTATTTAAGTACTGCTTTTCTAGGCCAAATATTTTTCTTTTCAGGACAGCTTACAATATAGCTAAGCTATGATAAAGGCAGTATAAAAACAATGAAAGTTCAATAGGAAAAATTCTTTGGGGAGCCTCTTCCAGTGCAGAAGTTAAGATACCAGTGCATGAATGTTAGATTATAATGGGACATGATAGTTGGTCCACTGGAAAGAGAAACTGTGGGGGGGGAAAAAGAAACAAACAAGCAGCCCTTCTTGGGGGGGGGGCATACGCAGGTGCTTTTATGCAGATACCCAAAGCGTCCAAGCAAAGATGGGAGAGCTGGAAAATTTGGTGGCTAGGGATAACATTGATATAGTGGCCATAACGGAAACCTGGTGGAATTCAGAGAACCAGTGGGATATGGCAATCCCAGGCTATAAACACTATAGGAGGGATAGGGAGGGGCATGTTGGAGGTGGGGTGGCCATCTATGTCAAAGAAGGGATAGAGTCCAGCAGAATGGAGAGGGAAGGCAGGTCTGACTCCATCATAAAACAGCCAACATTATAATGCCATTGCACAAAACACTGGTAAGGCCACACCTGGAGTATTGTGTACAGCTCTGGTTGCTGCACCTCAAGAAAGACATTGTGGAACTGAAAAAGGTGCAGAAGAGAGCAACTAAAATGATGACTGGGCTGGGGCGCCTCCCTTGTGAGGAAAGGCTACAATGTTTGGGGCTCTTTAGAGAAAAGGCACCTGATAGAGGACATGATTGAGATGTATACAATTATGCAGTGGATGAATAAAATGGATAGAGGGAAGCTCTTTTCCCTCTCACTCAATACCAGAACCAGGGGACATCCACGCAAATTGAGTGTTGGGAGAGTAAGAACAGACAAAAGAAAAGATTTCTTTACCCTGTGGAACTCCTTGCCACAAGATGTGGTGATGACATCTGACCTAGATGCCTTTAAAAGGGAATTGGACAGATATCTCGAGGAAAAGTCCATTGCAGGTTACTAACTAACTAACTAACTAACTAACTAACTAACTAACTAACTAACTAACTAACTACATGCATACATACATACATACATACATACATACATACATACATACATACATACATACATACATACATACATACATACATACATACATACATACATACATACATGGAAGTTACCTCAAAATGCCAGATGCAGGGGAGGGGATACCAGGACAGGTATCTCGTTGCCTCGTGTGCTCCCAGAGGCATCTGGTGGGGCCACTGTGAGGTACAGGAAGCTGGACTAGATGGGCTGTTCCAGCAGGGCTCTTCTTATGTTCTTAAGTTTAGAGATAGGACACTCACTTCATTTGGAGCAAACATTTGAAACTTGTTCATCTTGAAATTTTCTATATGATCTGTTCCTACATTTGGGAGCATCATTCCCTCTTTAAAAATTCCTTGAATGCCTTCCCTCGTCTCTTTTAAAGATCCAGAGTAAAAATATATTTTTTAAAAATTAAATTTAAAAAACATAAAAATGTGATCAATATTTTTTATTATCAAAATAAGCACGTATCTTTTTTCTTTTCACAGAATGTTAGTAAGCAGCATCTTAACAACTATGTAATGTAACTTTAGAAATAGCAAAATCAAAACAAATTGAATGTGAAGGACAACAAAAATTTTACAATCTTGTGTCTCCCACCCTGAATTTCTTCATTCCTCATGGGGTGCCTGTGATCCGGCCCAGTTATATCATACAGGGGAACAGGACATTGACAGCTACTACACAGTTGTGTTTCTTGGGCATGCCAATGTTGGCTTGAGCATCCCAGTATGTGGATAAAGAAATATTGGCAAATTAATAGAGTTCTACTTGGAGGAACTTGCAGTTTACAACTGGGACTTCATGATCCCATTCATCCTTCGTATTTCTATACATGACTTCAAGGGCTGTCTAGGGAAGATGAAGCTATCAGTGGTACAAATAATAATGATCATGTATCAACAATGTGATATGTGTACTCAAGTAAATTCTGATTTATAGCGACCCTTTCCAGGGTTTTCTAGGTATAAAAGTACTCAGAAAGGGTTTACCATTCCCTTCTTCTGAGAGCGCTCTGGGGGACTGTGCAGCGTGCCCCATGATACATAGGCTGGACCTTTCTCCCAAGAGGCATAGTGAGGAATCACTCTAGGGCTCCACAGTCAGTCACCCAACTCACTGAGCTATTTAGCCAGTGTCTTAACAGCAGAATACCAAAATAACTTTTTTGGCCTCAACAGAGTTTAAAAACTTGGCTCTTTAGGCAGGCCTTCCCTCCAGTCAATTAATTTATTTTCTGTTGCTGTTTCTTAACTATTTCCGTCTTGATAATGTAGATATATAGACACTTGATTTTAGGTTTTACTATGTATGTTATTTTATCTTGTTTATTCATGTAAGCCGTCCCTTTAGACTTTGTCTAGAGGGGTGGGGTATAAATTCAATAAAAGTAAATTAAAGAGTTGCTGAAATGAAAAGAGCTTAAAGGTAACCATGAATGGGCTTCCATGCAAAAACACTGCACAGTTCAGTTCTGGTACTGAAAACAAATTCCCAGGTTCAAAATGTGTCCAGAAACACATTTTTTAAATTCCTTGTTAATGTATGTTACAGCTGGAAAGAAAAGCATGAGGCCCACCCCTCCCTTTTTAATCTGTTGCTAAAAACAGCACAAAGTTGGGTTTGAATTGGATTTATTGACTCAAGAAAGAAAAGTGTAGACTTTAGTTTGCAACATCTGACAGGAATTTTTGGAAGTTATTCATAGGGTCAGCCAATATGTTGGAAGCCGCTTGATAGCAGTATGCAACAACAACGAAGCAGTACACACTGTTGTCCACAGGATGGAGAGCTTAGATAATAATTCATACACTGAGCAAGCTACGTATTTCAGCTCTGTTTAAATGAGGTGGAGGTGTCTACAATCCAGTGTAGTTTATCAGTGCCAGTCTTCTAAGAAGCCCGTAAAACTTACTAACATATATATTTTTCCTACATGTCCATGTTGAGTACAGAGAAGAGATTGGGGAGCACATCCCTCATGGCTGCCACAGAAACCGCAGCGTCTTAACAAGCTTTTAGGGCAGGGGAATTGCTTTCTCCCTAGGCAGCTAGTGGAGGCACAATGGGGCTAAGGAATATCCTTTCTTTACTTCAGGGGTGGGCTGCCTCTGGCCAACAAATTCACATTGGATTTTTCTGGAACTGGAATTCAGCCCCAGTAACCTGAATTTGGCAAGCAGCACTGCAGAAGTTGCACCTGGAAGCCCGTGGCCATTGTGGCAGTTCTCTGTGGTACAGAAGGGTGTCAAAAGGCACAGACTACCACCACTAGAGCTTTGTGGAAGGGTGGTTATGTCACTTTCCTTCCTAGGAGGAAAGGGGAAGAAGGAAAGTCTTCATTCTTGCCACAACGCCAAATGTTGGTGGCTTGCTTTTTGCTGTGGTGGTATAGCAACTGGAACAGAAAAAAGTGGGGACAGCAGAGGTGGCAAAATATGCAGGGATGTGATGTATGTAGGCTATGTGGTGCCCACCCCGTCTTATTCCATGCCCTGCACAAAATACTAAGACTGACAGAGCAGGCATGTAGAGGTCTGTCTCTCTGTTGCTGGCTCACTTTCTTTATCTCTATGAAAATGTTTTCTTTCCTTTGGCTAGTAGAATTAATAACACCATGCCATCAAATTGATTCCAATTTACGGCAACCCTTTTCAGGGTCTTCTAGGTAGGGATTACTCAAGTTGTTTACAATTCCCTTCTTCTAGGGTTGTGTGGAATTGTGCAGCTTGCCCATGACCACACAAGTTGGCTCTTCTCCCAGGAGACCCAGTGGGGAATCAAACTCTAGATCCCATCTTCACAGCTATGTACTCCAACACACTGAGATACCCAGCTGGCTTTGGCTACTAAGCAAGCTGTTAAACCCTGTCCATGATCCCTAACTTTTTTTCCTACTGGGATCTTGTTCTTAGCGCCGCAACTAAATCACTAACCCACTTATATTTTGCTAGAATTTAGAACAGATCATATAATGCTTTGAGAGAACAATAATGAAAGCTTAGTGCTCATATGATATATTTTGCACACATAAATAGCTCCTGTGGAATATACTAACAGGGTGCAATCTGGAGTCCATTCAAAATAGCAGGGACCACTATTGAGGCTGTTTTATCAGGCAGCAGTTGCTTAGGAAGTGGCAGCAGGGTGTGCCAGGAGCAATATGTGCTGTGTAGCTTGCCACATGTCTCCTTAAGTGTTTCTGCTGTCTTCAGAATTGGTATAGAATTCAACTGCCAATCTAATGGACTTTTGTGCATGGAATTGGTAGGAGGCCCCGTTACGTCAAGCAGTAAAATGTCTTGGACTGGGTCAAGCAAAAAAATACATCCAGTCCACTAGGGCCTCCTGCTAGGTTTGAACTTGCTTGTGTGAACCAGAATTTTATCAGACTATCGCAGCAGGAGAAAATTAACTGAAATATGGATCAGCAGAATGATTTCTTCTAAGTAAATCTGTCAATTTCTCTTCTTGTTTTTCCAAGTTCACCCTCCATCGCATTCCCAGAAGCCGGGAAATCCATCAGTCATGGAGCTCTTCAGCGCTTACAACTTTGCATTCCATGTTTTCCTCTCTTCCTTTGACCTTCAGACTCAAGCCAGATTTGGTACGTAAAACTATACTGTAGAAATAAAGAAGATCAACGTTCCAAAAAGGAAATAGCTGTTCAGAGGTCAACAGTTCTTTATAGCTTACCTCCATAAATTTAGGGGTGATACCTGCCAAAGTTATTTCCTTTGATTGGGTTGGTTCACACATCATTCTAAGCCGTAGGGAGGCAATCTGGTGTTCTTCAGACATTTTTGAACCACACTTTGCTTAATTTCTGGCCATTGCCAGATTGGCTGAGGTTTGTGGTGAGTGTAGTCCAAAGCATATGGAAGGTGCCCACTTGACTGTGCATTAAATCCTCATTCAGCCTAGTGGTCGTGAGCTGCAGTGAATCTCACAGTTCTCTTCCTGTCCAACTTATTTATTTATTTATTTATTTAATTTATATGCCGCCCACACTACCCAAAGGTTGGCATATAAGGTCCAGCATGGCCACAAAGCGGAACTTGGAAGGTTTTCTTTCTGTTGTCACTTGAACACTGCTTCTCACATTGTTGGAAATGAATAAACTATGGTGAATCTTAACTGTGACTTGTTTAAAACATGCTAACTGTAAACTTGCTTGATTAAACAAACCACAGTTGATTTTAAACCATAGTTTAAGTTTCAGATATAACACTACATTCTAGAAGGAAACACTTCTTATCTTCCTTTTTTTAGCCATACAGGAGGAGAAGACAGAAGGGAGGAGGGGGAACATCCAAAGCTGCCTGCAGGTGTTTTTTTGCAGCGAGAAGTCCGATAGGAGTCTCTCATTCGGTGTTCTTGTTTTCTTGTCAGCCATTCTGATGCCATATAAACAAGTATTTGGGGATAGACACAGAAGTGTGGAAAGTCTGGATGAAAAGTCCCTTTTATTCAAATAAAGTTTCAAAGGAGTCACTTTAACTTCGTCACACTGATTCTGTGTCTCTGATACTGACACTAAAGGCAACACTCAGAAGGTAGAGACCGATACCTTAAGCAGTGTAATTGTGCTCTGCAACTATTACCTGAGGTGGCTTCTCACTTCTGACCCACCTGCAAGCCAGTCATAAACTGTGACAAAGTTGAGAGTCTAAGTAGTAAATCAGTAACTAGCAGAAGCACCTTGGATGATAAACAGAGTCAATGAAATCTTTGTACCACTCTTCTTCAACAGCTTTCCACTCTTTTTCAGTTCACTTCTAAGCAAAGCTTGGACAAATTACTTTCAACTACAATTCTCTGAATTCCCCCATGGGCATACTGGTTGGGGAATTTTGTTTGCTATAGGTAAGAAAAATAACATTTTAAGGTCTGGTACTAATATGCTAGGCTAGACAGCTGCTATCAAACAGGATTTAAGAAACAGGTTTTGGTGTCTTTCAGTTCTTGCTTATCCCTAAACTTGGAATTGGCATCTGGAGGGCCAAGGGCCAAATTTGTCGACCCCAAAATTACCACATGCTCCCTCCACTTTTTCACTTGCCAACTCTGAAGCAACAGAACTATGAAGAGCTGTGGAGAGTGCTGGATTGGGCTCCGTCTGTCCTTACAAACCAGATTGGGGGGGGGGGCTTGTAAGGATGATTGAAGCTGCAGTCCAGGACTCTCCCCGTACAATAGTTGCTGACCAGTTCTAAATGAAAAAACAAACAAACATGTTTTTGTGAGTTCGTCCCTATATTCACCTTTCACATTCCTGTACATAGATTTTCTGTTTTCATTAAAGAAGTAAAATGCCTCAGTTCTGATCAAACAGGCCATCTTTATGAGATGAGTACATAAGGATGCTTGTTGTTACAGTATGTGGTTATATTTAATTAGCATCAATGGTATTGAGTTTCCATTATAAGGGAAATTGTCCAGAAAATCAGACAGAGCAGTATATTACTGTGGGAGACGATGTGGAAAAATCAAAGGAGAAAGGGTGTCACTATTCTGTAAATCAACCAGTCTTTTGTTTACTGGAGAAAATAGCTGTGGCATGTACTGCTAACAGCAGTTACCAAGTTTGCTCTTCTCTGGATTACCTCTAGGGCTTTTTCATTTGAAAAAGCAATGCCAGAAAGGACACCACTGCTGCCAGACTGCCATGTAGACTTTACATTGAAATATCCCTTGTGATTTTAATTTTTAAAAAAGTTGTGTAATAGCACTTCAGAAGCCCACAGTGTGAGGGCAGTGGATAGTGGTTTTGATAGTGAATGATAGAATTTTCTACCGCTTATGGTTAGGAGCAACAGCAATAGCTATCAGGTATTTTGATAATGCTGGCTTCTAAGCTGGTTTACCTCATTAGTAAAAACACACAAAGGTCCTAAATCAAAAACAAAACATAGGCAAAAGGAGAAACAAAAATACTGTGACACATTTAAGGCTTTCTTCAGAAATGTCGTACATGCTTGGCTTTTAATAGTGTGTATAGGTTGATCATAATTTTTAAAATCTAGTCTTAAGCTTAAAAACAGACTGATCAACAACTTGTATCTGAAGAACTGTAATTTACAAAAGCCCTGTTTTAGAAACACCAAAATACTTTTTTTGTTTTGTTCAGGGGTTTAAACAGACTAAGGGTACAATCAGATTGCATTTGCATTGTGGACTGTTTGTGGCATGTGCAAACTATTTGCCCATGATTGCACCACACATGGGCAATAGCAATGAAGCCGGAATCTGATCCGTGCTCATGTTGGACCTTTTTGGTCCAGCATCAGAGCTATTCTTTTTTGGAGGGCAGGCTGGAACAATTCCTGCCCAGACAGTAGGGTCCCTTTAAGGAAGATGGTTCCCAGGAGAGCTGCCCCTTCAAAGTGTGATCAGACAAAATTGCTGTCTGCTGTCTGATCACGCCCTAACGTAGCATTCTGCTACTCTCTAATTTTACATTTCTTGAGTAGTTTGGGTTGGATGGGGGGCGGAGTTCTCACTTTATCAAGAAGATGACATTTTCTGTATACAGCTCAAATATTTTGGCGCTATGGGTAGATCGGTATTTTTCACCCACTGTTCCGTGAACAGCTGTGGAAAGATGGGCACTGCCTGATGTGGTGTACCAGCCCTGATGTAGCGATCTTTCTGAAAACTCCTTATGACTAGGTTTGTGAAATAGCTAAGAATGTGAGCTTCAGTTAGGAAATCCATGTTTTAAACCTGTCTTCAGCTGTGGGCTCTCTAAGTAGCTATGGCTCGGGACATGGGAAGAATGTGGATTTTGAAGCAAATTCATGTGAACTTCACTTCCTGGGTAAAAGTCTTGAATCAGGTGAGGAGACTGACTTCAGAACTGATATCCCAGCTGAACTCCATGACAACACTAGTCTTCTAATCTTGCCTTTTCTTTCTTATTTTCATTTTCTTTTTGTAGATACCACTCACCTTGTGAGGCTAGTAGATGTGGCTAATGGAAGCAATTTCCAGGCATGTTGTACTGAAAAAAACGAAATACTGCTTCCATGAGACCCATCATGTCTCCCCCCCCCTTCCACTCACCCCAAGCTTCCATGAGAGGAGGAACACTTTATTATGTCCTTTCCTTTCCAAGGAAAATTGTAGCTGGATTTCAAAACGCATTGCAGGTGCTAGCGCCTTCAGAAGGCCGATATCTGTTAACAAACAAACAAATAAATAAACAGGCATACTTTTTCATGAATAACTTCAGAAGGTTAAAAAAATGATTTCTTCAAAAATCCACATGGAAATGGGACATAAGGGGCTTGCTTACTAGTGAATGCATGTGTAATCATACAAACCCAATTAATTCAAACCAGGCCAATCTGCTTTTTCCCCTCCAGTTCCTGTCCAGTATCTGTAGCATCGAACTGAGCATACTGGCTTACCAAAAAGAAAGAAAGCAAGAGAGAGATTGTTGAAATAATGACTGTTCACACACAACAGGAAGACAAAATTCCAGAGAATAAGGAATGCCAGAGAATTATGCGTGAATGAGCTTTGTTCTGTAGTAATTCCTCCATAGCTCATGGTTCTGTTAAACTTTAAAGCTGTCAAAGAATCCACTTCTTGCCTTCCTTTGCTTCCCCTTTCCTACCTCCCCCCCCCAATAGCCTACAGCTGTGGGTCTTGAGTAAGAGGGCAGTCCCCAAAATGCCTCACAAGTTTAAAAAGTTGTGTATGCATTGAGTCTATGAAGCAGGGCCAAGATAATCATCACCATGTTGCAACAGAGAGAGGTGGGGATCAATGCTAATTGGTTCCAACTTGACAGGAGATAACATAACATATAAGATAGCTGTCCTATAGTACTTAGTGTTATAGTGCTATTTATCCAGGCTGAAATTAATTTGGGCTGTATAGCTCATTTTGGTTGCATAATCTATAAAGCTAATTTTAAAAAAATACAAAAGAAAAAAATAGGCATGATCCAGCCAAAGCTAAGCAAGTTGCCATTTCCTTCCCGCCCTTCTAGTTCTATATACAGAAGTTGACCAGATGGACACCTGAATTTTACTTCAGTCATAGAGACAGAACAACCTCCTGCACTGTACCCCAGGCAATGGGCTGGCTGATGGGTTGCAGGGCAAAAACATCTCTGTCCTTCACTGTCCCCCACCCCACCCCCATTTACTTCCCTTTGACAGTGATTTGAGTGTCTCCTTTGCCTTTAGATTAAGAAATTAAACCTTCATCTACTGCATGCTCTTCCATCCTCATCCTCATCTTAGAACAGAGCTGGAAGGGACCCTATGGATCATCGAGTCCAGCCCCTGTCTAGGAGGGACAGTGGGGAATCAAACTCCTGGCCTCTGGCTCTGCAGCCAGACGCCTAAATCGCTGAGCTATTCAGCAGTTTCCTGCCTTCAGTGTCAAGCAGACTGAGAATGCCTTGTCTTTTAACAAAAGATCTTTAGTAAACAATCTAAGTAAAAATTAATCAGTTTGAAAGGGGAGCTCACCTCCAGTTCTGATCAACTGGCTTCTATTAAAAACTAAAAAAAAAAAAATAGAGATTAATTGCCTTCTCCTGTACAGTCTCTCAGAAGACAGATCTGATAACAACTAAATGGGAGAGTTATGGAGCATTTGATCAGGTTTTCCCCTTATTAGATCTGTTTTTAAAAGAAAATAGCTTGGTATCATGCAGCTTTGCTAATATACGGCACAGACATTTTATCGGAATCAGAGTATCTAGTTTTGAGCTTGAGAGCACACAGAATGACCATGTATACAGTATTTAACTGCCTTTGGGTGAGAGTGCATTTACCGAACCACTGAGCACCACATTCTTGGCTGACTCCCAGCTCCCCGAAGGTTTACAAGCCCTTGGAGGGGTGGAACCAAAAGTTAGTTTTGAGTTGACGGCGTTTATCAGCCATGCCTGCCATGGAACTCAACATCCTAAGCATTAAAAATAGGAAACATCAAGTAAAATGTTAAATGGTTCCAAAAATATAGAGTTGCTGGGTTGGAATTTATGGAGAGTCTAGGCATTAATCTGCGTAGGCAGCTTTCCTCCCTCCTCCTCGTGTTTCTACCGTACTGTTAATAGGGAGGTAGTAGGATTTTGGAATGCTTTTAAAAAGTCATTTGTGTTGATTAACAACTGATCCTGCAAATTCTTGAGCCCTCCCAAACTCCTCTTGACTGTGGGGAAAAATTTGGAGAGCTTAAGGAATGCAAAATTAAGCAAGTACAGTAAGAACAGACTAGCTTTCACCTTGTTGGAATAGGATTGGTCTTCATGGGTAAAAATCAACCATTCACAAATATGCATACATTTTGCACTACCGTAGGCTGTGGAATTTAGCATTCTGAATGGATCGTCAAAGAAAGGTGGTGATTTATAAATTTATTGTATTTGCATCTTGCCTCTCCTCTGGGGGCATGAAAGTAGCATAGAAGCTTCTTGTCCCCCATCATTTTAGCTTTAACAACAACCTTGTGAAGTGTGTACAGCGCAGAAACAATGAGAATGGCTTTGGACTTTGTGGTTGTGCTTGACATTTCCCAGCATAACCATCAGACCACTGCACCAGGAGAGGAGAACATTTGCTTCTCTTCTTGGCATGGTCTGTGCTGTGGAGATTCCCTGTCCAGTTTCTGTAGGATCCTGGGGAAAGCCCTTCTTTCCCCAACGTCTCCCTCTGCAAACCATTCACCTTCCTAATGAGGAGAGCCAGTGGTTTTGAGTGGTGGGATCCAGCTGATATCTTCAATCTCTGATCAGAGATCACTGGATCTCTCCTCCATTAACCTAGTTATACCATTTGGGAAACAAAAGGAGAACTTCCCTGTTCACTGCTTGGAAATAACAAGAGGATTCTAGTGTCCTATGCAATGTTCTAGTTGGCTGAGTGCTCCTATAGCATTGGAACTCAGGGCCTTTTCTCTGCATGGAAATATTTGAAATGAGCGTGGAGGTGGGACAGGATCTGGTGATGTCAGGGAAAGAGTTCATCCCACCCTTTGATATTATCCATCCCAGTGGATCAGTCCTGGGAAGCAATGCATCCCTTAGATCTAAAAGAGTTCCTGTTCCGCGCACATAATATACTTGTATATTTCATTCTGTAACATTATGTTGCCCCGGTATGGAAGTCCCCTAAACTCACTTGATCCATAGAAATATTTTTGTAGACTGTCTTTCTACATTTTTTATTATTATTATTATTATTATTATTATTATTATTATTATTATTATTATTATTATTATTATTATTATTATTATTATTGTTGTTGTTGTTGTTGTTGTTGTTGTTGTTGTTGTTGTTGTTGTTGTTGTTGTAATTATTATTATTATTATTACTATTATTATTACTATGATTATGATTATGATTATGATTATGATTATGATTATGATGATTTTGATTTTGATTTTGATTTTGATTTTGATTTATACCCCACCTATCTGGGCGACTCGTCCACTCTAGGCGGCTATCCTTAATCTTTTCTGGCTTGACAAGAGAGCGTGAGCGAGCTATTTTGCTGCTTGGGCAGTGGGCACTAGAGAGTCATTCTGCTCCTCAAGAGGCAACAAACAAGTGTTCTTTACAATCTTGCAAATTCAGGTTGCAGGGAAGGGAGCAAGCAGGCAAAGAGCAAACACCTTAACCAGGTTGTTCCACTGCTTCCTTCATATAGAAGGATATTGGGTTTACTTATGCTTTGAGCAGGCCAAATTTACTTATGCTTAGAGTAGGCCCATCAAAATCAATGAGACCTAAGCAAAACATGAGTAACTTTGGTTCACTTATTTCAAGAGGTCTGGAGTCAAGCCACTACATGAACATTGTTCTGTAGTAATTCCTTCATAATTCAAGGTTCTTCAAAGCCACCAAAGAATTTACTTCATTTCTTCCTTTGGTTTGTCTTCTCGATCTCTACCCCATCATTGCCTACTACTGCTGATCTGGAGTAAGAGGGCACTCCCCCAGTTTTCATATGTCTCATGAATTTAAAAAGTTTTATATACCTTGATGCAGTAAAGCTAGGCCAAATTTATTATTATCATATTGCAGTGGAAAGAGGTGGGTGCCAATGCTGCGTGGAGAGGAAAAAGTAACTTTGAGCAAGCTGTAGTGCATTAAAATATATGATAAAGAAGATGTGGTAGTCATCAAGGTACAACAAGACTTGCTTCTTTGTTTGTTCGCTTGTTTGTTTGGGCCTAAGTCTGTCTTGGAAGTTTATGGTTTAGGTACAGTTGAAGCTGAGGACCTACAAACCTGTGCCCTTTAAAAGTTTGAGTGCTTTGAGGAGTTTTGTTTTATTTTAATATATTTCGTTTAGAAAAAGCTGTTTGGCAAGCTATTTTTCTAGAAGATTTTTCCATTTGCACAGGGTCCTTTTCATCACCAAGAGAGCATTCAGTCACACAGAAACCATGCTTGCAAAAGTTACTTTTGTGGGACACAGCATCCAGAGTTCTTCAATTAGTGTGGCCAATAAGTGTTGTAGTCCAAAGAGTAACTTTTCCACAATGTGCTCATGCCAACAAGCACAGCGTCCAGGAAAGACTTTGCTCCTTTATTCTGCTAGCTGATGTAGGGCACTCTAATGTTTTTCTGCCTCCTGTACAAAAAAAGAGAGAGTGATATAGCCAGGATTACATCTGGCTTCCTTAATCTTAATGGGTTTCATACTTGTTTACAGCTGGATAGATTGAAGGCAGCCATCTCATTTGAGGCTGAGCACAATACAGTGTTTAGGCATATAGCCAAGTGCTCCATGCCATTTGGTTGCCATATCTCCTAAGAGTGCCAGGATAGGCTCCCTGAAATGGAAAGATGGGGGAATGTGCCCCTCCGTGTTTTCATACCCCATTTTGAAGATGAGTAAGCACTGTAAGATGCCAGATTTTTGAGCTTGTTAAATTCACCATAACAAACAGTTACATTTGTTATAGAAACGCTCACACAATGGAACTATATGAAAGGCGATCTTTATTTCACTTAGCTAAGACTTTCCATTCTCTCTCCAGTTCACCAAATGTCTTAAGTTCATAGCACTTCAGTAGCATGCTACACTGGATAATAAGATATTGTTCTTTTAGATCATGATTTCTATTGGTTCCCTGTCCTGCCCTTACTGATGGAGTAAGTTCAAAACATTGGGCTATTTTCCCATTTGTTTTTAGTGCTTTTTCTTCAACTCTGAACATAAAACTCTGCTGTTGTTTTGGTTTTGGTTTACCTATGAGTCCTTTAGATAAGGTTATGATTTTTTAATTTCTTAAAAATAGAAGTATTAAAAGTAGACCTTTTTTGTAAATTATTTTGTAGAATTTCCCTCATAACGTCTCTGAATTATGCTACTCTCTAATTTTACATTTATTGAGTAGTTTGGGTTGGATGGGGAGAGGGGAGTTATTTCACTTTTTCAAGAAGATGACAGTTTCTCTGTACTTAGTGCTATGGGTAGATTGGTATTTTTCACCCACTGTTCCCTGAAGGGTTGCCAAAACATGGGTATAGCCTGATATGGTGTACTAGGCCTGGCCAAAACACGGCAATCTACTGACAATACAGAATGTACTCAAAATATGTCCTGTGATATTTTCCAGTGTTAGAGAATTCTAGGTTCATCTCTGGGTGATTTGATTTAAATGAAATTGATTTAAATCGTGATTGAAAACACAATATAAATTTTAAACATCAGATGTTTTGACAATTTAAATTTTAAAAAATCATTTAAAAACATTTACATCATTATTTAAATTAATTTGATTTGGAATAACATTGATTTTTATTCACCCTAGTTCATCTACTCATTGGCTAAAATCTAGTAGTAAGTCACAACTGGAGTAGGCAATTGAGTCAATGGAACTTACAAAGGAGGCGAGTCACCAAATCCCTACTTATTTCAGTGTGCCTACTCTAGTTGCAAGTTACTACTAGTTTTCAGTCATTATTTTCCAGGGCAGAAACTTAATAATACCTTTTGGAAAGCTGTTATGCAATATAAAATGTTCAAGTCAGCTTGCCTTTGCCCTTCACATATACAGTGGTGCCTCACAAGACGAATGCCTCGCAGGACAAAAAAACTCGCAAGACAAAAGGGTCTTGAGAGATTTTTGGTGCCTCGCAAGATGGGCCATCTTGCAATATTTTTCGTCTTGCGAGGTGCATTTCCCATAAGAATGCATGTAAATTTAATTAATGCGTTCCTATGGGGGGGGGGGGAAATCAGAAACAAAAAAAAGTCAGCAAAAAGTCACTTACCAGGTACAGTAGACTGAGCCCAGCTCCTCACAGTGCCTTTGTAGCCCCAGAACAGCTGGAAAAAGAGCACCAAACAGCTCAGAGTCGGCAACCAGCAGGGAGCCGGCAACCATTTTATGGTCGTCTCCGCTCCTGCCCCCCTTCTCCCTGCCTCTCAGCTGATCAGCCTAGGTCTAAGAGGCTTTTTCCATGCTAGGCAAGCCTCAGGAAGCCTTTTAGACTGAGCACCGATCAGCTGAGATGCGGGGGGAGGGGGAAGGAGCAGAGACGACCACAAAACGTCTGCTGGCTCCCTGCTGGTTGCCGACTCTGAGCTGTTTGGCAGTCTTTTTCTGCCTGTTTTGGGGGTACAAAGGTATTGTGAGGAGCGGGGCTCAGTCTACTGTACCTGGTAAGTGACATTTTGCTGACTTTTTTTGGGGTTTCTGACTTTTTTCCCATAGGAACGCATTAATTAAATTTCAGTGCATTCCTATGGGAAAATGCGCTTTGCAAGATGAAATTTTCGCTAGACAGCATTAACCACGGAACAGATTAATTTCGTCTTGCGAGGGACCACTGTAATGTAATGGGTTGAAATGCCCTTAAATAGACTATAAATACATTTGTAGCAATAACAACTGCAAAAAGCTATCATGATATGTGTCTACAGATTGTGGGGTACATATCTGATAATGTCCACTTTAGTGTTTATTTAAGTGATATTAGGCCCAGTCTCACGAACGCATTGAAATCTTCATCCCCCCCCCACTTTTCGAGAGGATACAGTGGGGTCTTGACTTAAGAACGGCTCGAGTTAAGAACATTTTGACTTAAGAACCGCTCTCATAGGAAAGTATTGACTTGACTTACATACTTAGATTTGAGTTAAGAACTGAAAAAAACCACGTGGGAGGCAGGGAAAGTGCAAAATGTGAACTTTCAGTTAACTGTTGGCCAGTGAAAAGGGTGCCTGTCTGCTTCCTCACTCCTCCCAGCGTTTAGAGAGTGGATTGGGAGTCTTCAGACTGCCTGATACTGCCTGGACTGTATTTTCCCTGCCTTCCCTGAACCTTTCTTGACCTAAGAAAAAAAGAAACAAAATATCCCCCTCTAGTGGTCGAAGGCAGAATAGCAGCTTCCCATTAGTTTCTATGGACTGAAAAGAGCAGATACGGATCAAATGGTTCTCAATGCATTCCTATGGGAAATGCAGATTTGACCTGAGAACTTTTTGACTTGAGAACTGCCTTCCAATACGGATTAAGTTCTCAAGTCAAGACCCCACTGTAGTTAAGCATATGGCAGAGCTGGCCATGAAGCAATTTGAAGCAGGGCACCAAACAGGATAGTGCTGTTTGTGCCCGGCAATCCATAAGCTGGCCTGTTGCCCTCAGGTACAGCGGAGGAGGCTGTCTGGTCCCCAGGGCTGAAGTCAGATTCATCTGCTCATCTGGTCACCTTCTGCACGGGGAACAGGTGAGGGTGGAAGGGAATCTTGTCCTTTGCCTCAGGGAGCAGAATATCCAAAGGCAGCCCTAGCATCTGCTTATGTTTCTTACTGCAGTCAGTGAATTAGCCCCATGCTTAGCTTTGGCTGGGCCATGGTCATTGTTGTTTTGTTCTGCTTTGCCTTTTTTAATATATAGCTAGATTAGGTTATTCAATCAAAATCAGTTATACAACTCAAATTAATTTCATCCTAGAGAAACAGCACTACGGTACTAAATACTATAGAACGGAAGAAGGGAGGAGCTGCCACAGTGATGTTATGTGCCATCAAATCAGAACCAACTCAGTGACCCTAATAGGGCTTTCAAAGTAAGTGAGGTATTTAAAAAGTGGTTTTTATCTTCCCTCCGCCAAGATTTTATGGCCAATCAGGGATTTGAACTCAGGTTCCCTGAGTCCTAGTCCATCACTCTATCAACTACACCCCACTAGGTAACCAGAATGGAAAAATAGAGCCTAATATGGGAAAATATAAACACCCGTCACCCATGTAGACAATACAAAATTCCTGTATTTGATGCAGAAAAATACAAACCCCAGTCCAGAGATTAAAATCTCATGGCACAATAATGATTTACTGTACAATCTTTTTATGGCACAAGCTTTCATGGACTGGAACACACTTTATCAGAGGCATGAAATATCATCTTACTTGACCAATTATTGCATGCATGCTTGGCTGAGTGAAGGGTTGTAATCAGTGGCATCAATGGGAATAATTTTTTTTTCAACAAACACCACTATCTCCCTTGAAATCATTGCAAACCAGAGGTTGTCACTCTTAAATCCTGTCCTTTTCAGTGGAACTTATCACTACCTTTCTTTGTTATGTTGATTTACATAAGAATGAAGCCTGACTGATTTGTTCCAGATGGGACCGTTCCTTACTAGTTTTGTACAGTGTTAGGATTTCAGGAATGATGACTAGCACCAAATTTTTCATTTTAGTTTTTTTTTTTATGTAGTGGTTGTTGTGCTGTTTTTTTAACAGTGAAACTCTTCCAAAATAGTGAACTCTTCATCACCACCACACACATCAGGTATAAAATTGGTTTATTGTTGTTCTAAATGTGGCTTCAGTTAATCATCTTCCAGTAGGACTTCGACATGCAGTTTCAACTAGTTTTATAGAGCGTCTGTTGTGAAGTGCGTGGCAGGGGAAAGAGGCAATGATATGATCTCCAGAATTTAGAAGGAACATGGTGTGGCTGATAATTACCTAAGTAATCGTATTTGATAATATGAGAGAGATCAGAATGTTCTTTGCTTTGTCAATAACAGAGATTGTGTTATTTTAGATGTTTGTTTTGGAAATATCCCAGCTGTCAGGTCTCTTGTTGTCTAGAGAGTTTTTTGGAGGTGGAGGGAGTGAAGGGAATTGTGGGTATGTTGTCCAGCATGGTGAGAAGTGCATGCTATGCTTTCAGCCTTCCTGTCCCTTGTGTATGGTATTGTTGTGGGGCAATAATTCTCAACCCTGCACCGCCCCCCTCCCCAGTGTTCTGGATGTCAGCTTCCAGAATCACCAGCTAGCATGAAAAATGGTTAGGGATGTGGAAGTAGAATTCTGGGAAAATCAAATAGCCAAAGCATGGGAACTAGTGCTGTAGTATGGTGCTCTCCATACTACCTCCAGCTGTATCTGGTGCACTGCTTATCGGCTACACAGCCATCAAGTTGGCAAATCAGGCACTCGAAGCCCAGGCTGACTTTACACTTAGCTCTCTGGCCTTGTACTATTCATACTCTTCAAGTCCTGCATGAGGATCCATTACTCTTTCTCCAGAGAGTCCTTAAGTGTGGAGGCCTAGAGACAGAATGGGACAGACAATGAGATGAGGAGCATGACAGCTATTGCTGCAAGGAACTGACTTGTTACCTTGCTAGATATCCACCACAGTAGCAGAACATGCATAGCCAGTAAAGAATGGTGAAACAAAAGCTTTCTAAGGAGCCTTTGAGACCCTGCTCTGTGTATACAAATCTGGCCTCATGATTTAAAGCTTTTTCACACTTCCATCATAATTTTTTCCTCTGCATTATAAGTAAGAATTGGTTTTAGCTTTTCCCCATCTAGAAATACCTTTGAGTTTCCAAATGGCAAGGATCAAATTATGTGAGTACTGTATACTTGTATTTTGTAGTCTGACCGTTGAGGAGCTCTGCTTTTTCTCCAAAACAATCCCTGTTTTAATTTTGTCTCTTAAATAAAAAAAAAGTTGTTGCTTCTGCTAGAAGGTTGCCCCATATGGGTGTACATTTTGACAAGGCTGGTCCTGTCATTAAACAGAATGTGGCAGTTGCCTCATGCATTTGATTTTAGGCTGTTGTCAAAGGGCAGCAAATTGTTATTTAATTTCTTAGGAAAAAATAAAATTTAAGTGTGTTTCAAAGAGAAATATTTTCTCTTTGCATATTACTCTCAGGCAAGTCCTAGTATCTAATCATCAGACTGAGTATGCTGTGAGCGAATGTCTGCTCTTACATTCACCTCCTTAAATGACATGGGATTTAATTTTCAAGGAAGAATTTTAGGACTGACCTGCATGTCATTCTGAGCAAACAATAAATAGTCTTGGGCCTTTTAATAAAATAAACAATATCATTTCTTGTAATTACTATGAGGCAGAAAGTTCCCATGTTTCTTCTATTTTTTCCACTGGTCCCAAAGCAATTGTTCTTTTGGCCATGACAATTAAGGAGGTGGAATTAAAGGATTTGTGTTCATTACTAATAACCGGTTATTAATTAAAGAAGTTCACATATATCCAGGGCAAACTGTTTATTAAATATGTGGGCTGATAATTATGTGGATGTATAAGAGTGCAGTTCTTCTGCACTCTTTCACAGAAGCCAGGAGGGTATATCTCCATGCTATTAACTTCCAGATGTTCCACTTGAGAGGTTGCTGAAGAGAATAAAGGTGCTCCTCCTTCCATAAGAGCCAGAAGGTCATGGTTTTCTTAGTGTGTTAAAAGGTATCCAGTTTACCTCAGGCTGCTGGAGAATATAAATGTTAATCTATGTTCACGGTAATTAGCACCAGAAAAATTATAGAATATTTTCTATTTTACAAATCTTTTAAAGATCTTCTGTAATTAGAAAGTATGATAATGTAGTAAACAACCCAGAGTGGCCTTGATTGACTGATTGATTGATTGATTGATTGATTGATTGATTGATTGATTGAGAAAGACCCAAGGCATCTTACACCATTAAAAAAATATTTAGAAGCTAAAAACAGTAAGTATACAAATATTTTGACTGTCTCATGAGAAGACTCCCTGGAAAAGACCCTGATGTTGGGAAAGTGTGAAGGCAAGAGGAGAAGGGGACAACAGAGGACGAGCTGGATGGACAGTGTCATTGAAACTACCAACATGAATTTGACCCAACTCCGGGAGGCAGTGGAAGACAGGAGGACCTGGCGTGCTCTGGTCCATGGGGTCACGAAGAGTCAGACATGACTTAACGACTAAACAACAACATACAAATATTTTAAAAGAATTAAACTAGTATTATATTAAAACAGTAAATAAAGTCAGTACTAAGAGCACATTTAAAAGCAACAGAGCCCAATAATCCATTTAAAGAAATCCCTCTCAGACAGAGTAACTAAGGAAAAGCCTGGCTGAAAAGAAAGGGCTTTGCCTGCTTGCGGAAGGGTAGCAAAGATGGGGCCAGCCTGGTTTCTTGTGGGAGGGATTTCCAGAGTGTGGGAGCAGCAACAGAGAAGGCCCTCTCCCCTGTCTCTGCCAAGCACACTTGTAAGGGTGGTGGGACTGAGAGAAAGGCCTCGCCTGATGATCTTAACACTTGAGTAGGCTCATAAAGGGAGATGTGGTCTTTTAAACCCAAGCCATTTAGGGTTTTATAGGTTAAAACCAGCACTTTGAATTGTGGCTGGAAATGGATCAGCAGCCAGGGTAACAGGGAAGTTATATCAGGCAAAATCCAAAGAAACAAAACAAAAAACAAGACAAGGCAAAAACATGTGGCACTTTAAAGTGAGATTTTCTAAACATTTCCCTGTAACCAGCTCCAGTTAACCATCTGGTGGTGGCATTTGGACCCCCTGGAGTTCTGAACACTTTCCAAAGACAGCATCTTACAGTAATCCAGCTGAGATATAACTAGGGCATGGATCACCATGGCCAAATAAGACCTCTCAAGAAACAGGCACAACTGGTGCACTCATTTTAACTGTGTAAAGGCAGTCCTGAACACCACCAAAACCTGGACATCTAGACTCAGAGATTAATCCAGGAGCACCACCAAGCTGTACATCTGTGTTTTCAGAGGGCATGTAACCTCCCTCTGATTTGACATGCCTAGGCCTTACAAATGACCTCCTCAGGCCTAAGAGGAGTCTCATCAGCCTGCTGACTACCCAAGAGTCCTTGTCTTCCTAACGTCCATAGCAACAAGGCCCAGAAGACAGTTCGGGGACCATGCTATAGTATACCAGTCCAAGGTAGAGCATTTCATCAAAATCCTTCCTCCTTCTCTTGAGAAGTGCTATTCTGTCCGTGGAATATATCCCAATAATTTTTTTGTGTTTCTGTGACAGTTGGAATATAAAGACTCATTTCAGCTTTGTAGCCCTCTTTAGAATCTAAGAGGTGATACCTTATTAAGATTTTGGGGAAACTAATACACTGCCTTGAAACACCTTCATAATTGCCTGTTAATAGAGATGGGCATGAATCGCAGTGCAGTGGTTCAGCCCAGTTCAGCATGGCACCTGTAGAACACCTGTGCTGGCACTGCACATTACTGGACCAAACCACCAAACTCTGGGTCAGGCCCATCTCTAGTTGTTAATTTGTAGTATATGGCAAGTTATCGTTGAAGTGTTGGATTCTATTAGAGATGGCATTATATGTAAGATATTGTTTTTTTTAAAACTCTGAATGAATTGAATAATCCTTTTTGTAAAATAGGGTCTTTTCATTTTTAATGAGATAATGACTTTAGTAAAATTGTACTTGTCATATGCCTTGTCAGGAATGCAAAATGAGCACTCCCACTTCAGTAGAGCAAATTTGTCATCCAAAGGGCCACTTCCTAAAGGCAGCTGGCTCTAGGAGACTTGTGGCAGGTCTTCGTTTGACCAAATGACTAACTTAATAGAAGGTTATTGGCTAGGCGTATGCTGATGGGCATATTGAATCCTGAGCCACCAAAAGCCTCACACACACACGTTCATGGATTCTGCCTGTGTAAAGACGCTTGCATGTCAGCGTCACCCTCAGCTTTTCTGCACTGAGCAGGAAGATCTGAACGGGGGCATTGCTAAATGATTTGAAAACATTTGTGTACAGTAACCAACGTTACAGTGACATTTGTTTACAGTCTCCCTTCAAAATGTGGAGAGATTAGGGTAGAAGGGCTGGTCCTTAAGTCCCATCCTCTATCCAGCCGTACAATTTATTGCTATATTGGGCTGATGCATAAGGCTAATGTGGTCAGGAAAGCAAGAGAGAGAATAAAATCATTATTGCAGCATTCAGCTGGAGTACATGCTGCACTGCTCTTCTGAACTTCTGTTCTTTTATGTCTATGTCAATATCCTTTGGAACTTCAGGATTTAGTGCAGATCACTCTTTGGCTTTTGGCCCATTTCCCTTCCCTGATTCCTGCTACAGTTTCAACAGAGTATAAAGCATTTAGGATCTCCAGAAGGTTGCAATATATTGAGCCAAATTTGGATTCACAGATCTCAGTGAACTAGAACGTCCAGCATCCCTGGCCACATTTCTGACAGTATCTGGAGAGCCATGTTTACTTATCATTGCCTGAATAATTACAAAATGGAAGGAAACACGGGAGACTACTCCAGTACCCCCTAACATAGCAACTGAGACTATGGAGCAACTGCCTTGTAAGAGAAAGGACAATGGGATGTGGGCTCCTCTTTCTAATAAGCCAGGATTTTGGGTTCCTTTGCTTTTATTTCTTTTCAGTGTACGCATCAAGGATGGGATGTTGGTGGGTGGCTTGGGTATACACACACACAACCAGTAGGCACACACTGTAACAGGAAGGTACCCTGTGTGGTGTAGCAGATACTGTACAGTAATGGACTAGGACTCAGGTGAACCTCACCTAGTCAAAGAAACTCACTGGTGCAATAGGAGATAGAACTGGTGAAATCACTTCTTAAATATCTCATTTCTCTTGAAAGCCCTATTAAGGCCTCTAACTTGACCCTCATTCATTTGCCATTATGAATCCTGAAAATATAAATGCTTCTCTGCTTAATGTACTGGGATTATTTGCATCACACCACTAGAAAAACAAGTTCCTCCACAGCATAAAATAAAATGCTATGCCTCCATGCCCTTCCTTAGCAAAAAGTATAGGAAAAATACAAACAGAAAATGAGATTAGGCTTCCTTACCTGTCATTTATTTGCTGTTGCTATGCTGTTGCTTGTTATAAACGAGTAGCAACCGGTACTGTGCTGTTCACACTCAAGCTCTGTAGCTCTAGGCAGGAGGATCAACACATCTCCTCACTCGACCTGTTCTAGAGAGCTGCCAAAACTATCAGAAGCATCTCAAAGGTAGCAGCAGAGATGACTGGCGAAGAGAGAGGCAGAAACACACTGAGCAGTCCATCCCCCATCAATACCAGCTGGTGTAGCAGACTGTAGGGCTATAGTATGCAATAGCACCTATTGTGTTCCATGCCTAGAAGACTGGGAGTCAAACTACACATGACACAGGGGTTGTTGTACAGATGGCAGTTCCTCAAATATTAAAAGTTGCCTGAGAGTAATTCCACAAGCTTTCCTAATATCTAGTAACTCAAAAACTAGCTGGCTTTGTTTTATGACTGATCTTCAGGATCGAACTCCTGCTTGGCTTGCATTCTGATTGCTGAAAGGCTAGGAGATGATTGTATGGTTGAAATGCTCATGTGTTTTCTAATGAGTAAGAACTCTAGCACCTAATTTTAGCCCTGTGAGCTGGAATCTTATTCAGTGACCACACAGCATCTCCTGCTACATCTGAAAGCAGTGAACTAGTTAATGGGCTATAGTGAAGACTTCATGATCTATACGACTTCTATTTTCCAAACACTGCTGCTGAATCTTCTGTCTCCCATCCTTGGAGGCAACTACCTCATTTTCCCTTAACAGTAGAGTCACTGCTAAAAGCTGGTTCCTTGGAGTGGCATTTTGGGTTGTCTGGACTGTTATCATTAATGGTATAAGGAGGAAGAATAAATACTGTTTCCTGGATATAGCAAGTGATTTGCCTAAGGAGGCCCAGGAAGTTTTGGCTGACACTTTGTGAACAGCTTATGTATCAGTCCTGTTGTAATCATGCATGTGTAACTTAATGGTAGAATTGCATCTTAACCAACCAAACAGGGATTTGAATCCACAAAGAACCCCAACACTGTGCCTACTTTACCATGCAAATGTCTTATGAGAAAGGCTGTTGTAATTGTTCTGTTTTGTAGGGCTCTGGCAGTAGAGGAATACATGAGTTGTTGCCAAAATCCAGGCAGTTATTGGCTAAAGACTAAGCTTTGGCACACAATGTGGAAAGACAGTGTTTTGCACTACCACTGTTACTGAGGCCGGGGTCTGTAGTGCTTTTCTGCTCCAATAAATGCCTCCCCATTTTCTTTAGCTGTATTTTAAAAGTAAGAATTTGCACTAAAGACCTAATATTGTTGTCCTTTTTTGTTTCTTTTAGCTTGGGAACATCTAGAGATCTCAAAAGTATAATTAAAATACACAGAAGAGTTGATTTGTTCCAATGCATGTCCAAGAATTGGTTCTCCCCAGCTTCTTCAGCCAGTTTGGCTGATATTTAATCCCTGTAAGGCACAGGAACTCTGGTTTCTGCAACTAAAACTAGTAAATGTCATCTGAATACACTGTCACATTTAAAAGACTGAAGCAGTTTTCATCTGCAAATTGTCAAAGTTCATTTTATGCCAAGTCTGAGGGGAAAGTGCCATCTCCTCCCTTCTTCCATTTCTCTTTACAAGGATGACTGTACGTCAGCCAGCGTTGCCCTGTCTTGTTCACTGGATATGTGTCTTCTGTGCCATTGTGTATTTTTTTTGTGTGGTGCTCAGTTCATGCTATGTTAAATTCATATAATATCATTTTATTATTAATAGCACTTATACCTTATTCTGTAGCAGAGAAGGTTCCTATCTTACATCTGAACAGAAACAAGTGAAGGCAGCTCCTATTAGGCTGACAATTTAGAAAACAGAAAGACCAATATAAAAATGGGATGGGGAGAGCAAAGAAAAACAAGAAAATTCTGATAAAAGTTCAAGTAATAACTAGATTTAATGCAGCTATAATGCTATGCAGTGCTTTAATGCTGTATTGTTAGGTTTCTTAATTAAGGCCACCTAGACTGGAAACAGTCCTAAAGCTGCAAATTGATAGGGTAGTCCTAGCCTTCTCAGTGTGAAAGAGTTGCTGCTGGATAATACTGAAAGAGAGGCATAGCCCAATGCAGCTTGCTTCTCAGATTAATAGTAGCCCAGGTTTGTTTTTCTTCCTTTTGACCTTATGCGTAAAGAATCCCAGACAGTGCAGGATATCCACTGGTTATGTCGAAATAATCTCTTGTGTTCAATGGGCTATGCTCCCTCCTGGCCACAGAAAATGAGAATCCTGTGTATGGATCTTCCCCTGGTAAAGTCTACTTCAGCTTCGCATACGTACTGCTGCCATTATGATCTAGAGACCTCTGAAACCACTGATGCCAGGCTATGTATATTCAAATGATGTCAGGGTGTACGGGAAGAAAAAATAGACTGCAGTTTGGGGCAACAGCCCGTTCTTCTTCATAATATATCATTTGGGGTGGGGGGGAGGATAACTCTGCAATGGCATTGGAGAAGGAAATAATACAATGGCTGGGAGAACATTAGCAGTGGGAAGAAGATTACTCACTGTTGAGTGAATGCTGTTATGACTATGGTTCCCAACCTTGAGTCCCCACTAGATGTGTTGGCCAAGATTTCTGAGAATTGTTGTCCAGGAACATGTGGGGACCCAAGGTTGGGAAGCACTGTGTTTAAATCTTCTAGAAAAGCAGGTGATCATCAACTGCCCTTCCCAGATGCAGTTTTTAG
This sequence comes from Pogona vitticeps, assembly GCF_051106095.1. Classification (NCBI taxonomy): domain Eukaryota; kingdom Metazoa; phylum Chordata; class Lepidosauria; order Squamata; family Agamidae; genus Pogona; species Pogona vitticeps. Next base: position 95,307,910 of record NC_135786.1, read on the forward strand.
GAGTGCACATTACATCCCTATACTGCCTAACTGTGGAAACAGTAAATTGAGGGTGTCTTTTTATCTGATTTATTTTTCTTTAACTGGTTAACTGGTTACAACATGCAGGTTTAATCAAAATGGCAAAGCCCTGATCAGCGCTTGGTTTTATTGAAAGACCATTTGGAAAAGATAGTGGAAGGTGTCAGACCATTCTCCCAAATGCTGAATGACCACAGCCTCAAGTTGCAGTCCAAAAAAAAGTTACAATTTTGGACTGCACCTCTTGGAATCTTCTAGCCAGCACTCTTGCTGGATGAGTTATTCTAGAAGTTGTACCCCGAAATGTAACATTTCATAGTTGTGCTACAGTCATTGCTGCGTTCATACATTATTTTGCTTGTTGGTTGACCTCTCTCTCGGGGTGTCTGTGTGTGTTGGGGTTTAACTAGTATACCACATGGGACCAGATTTGGCCCAAGGGCTGTTGGTTGCTGATTCCTCTAATAGGGTAAAAAGTTCATCCAAATCCAGTGGAAAATCATTATGTGCAAGTTGTACCCAGGTTCAAATATAATACAAGGGAATAAAAGGAATACTAAGTTCTGCCCGTACAGATTTTGCCAGTAAGTCTCTTGAATTAGAAGTTCTGAATATTGAGTAATACAGAAATACAGAATAACAATGCCTGAATTACTCCTGCAGAATTGAAAGTACTTAACTGGCTGAGCCAGTTTTCATTTATTTCTATGGAAGAGTAAGTCAACAGGGAGTAGCAGGGTTCTTTTAAAATAGACCACTGCTGTTTTTTTCTTATTATTAGCTGTTCATCTCCACCACAGCCCACAAAGTAGCTCTCTGAAGTCCCTTTATAATAAATGCACGCATGACTCATGCTAACCACATTTGCAATTCTTCTCCCCTCAGAAATCTTGGCTAATCTCAGAGTCCTTCATCCTTTTCTGTTTTTGCCTAATATTTTTTTTCAGAACCTCAGACTTGCTAAATTCATGCTAAAGCACACAAGTTTACTTAATATTTTAAAATCCCATCTAATTTAGAAGTGCTAGGCAGTTAGCAGTAAAAACAATCTAAAGTGCCATTAAATGTATCTAACACACAGGACAGTGCTGTGCATGTGAGGAATCAAAGCAGCTCACAGAAAGAACATTCCTGTGGTGAATTTTCCCCACCAAAAGTGTATGGTACTGCTTGCCATCTGTCATGACATCATGTTATTGGGAAGACGTTATAAGCCTGCAGGAATGGTACCGTTAACTTTCTATAACATTTTCTATAATGTTAAGTATGTTTATAGCAATTATTAGCATATTCCCCATCCCTCATTCTCTCCTTCGCACACACAGCATTGTTCCCCTGTATAACATTGTTCCCTATTAACTGCCTCTATGGAACAAAATGTTGTGATTGCTTTTCCTCCCAGCAAACCCCAAATTTTCAATTTGGTTCTTCTTGTGATTGAGCAAATATGAAGGTTTCTTTTAACTAATAATTTTTCCCTTAGGGCAGATTTTTCCAACATGGCTCCCTCAGAGATGTGTCAGAATACAAGTCTATAATCTCTCCAGTGCCGCATTAGGTTTACATTGCTGTTTTCATTGTCATATGCATATTTATCAACATTCAGGATTAATTATTCCCCCCAACATATATTTTCACTTTCTGTTCTATTTTTTCTTTTTCAGGTGCTATGCAATGGTCCTGGGACATGTGTTCCCATATGCATATCTGCCCTTCTACTCAGGATGCTGGGATTAAAACGAGTAACCATTGTGTATGTTGAGAGCATCTGCCGTGTGGAAAACTTATCCCTGTCAGGAAAGATTCTTTATTATTTTTCAGATTACTTCATTGTTCAGTGGCCTGCTCTGAAAGAAAAATATCCCAAGTCTCTCTATCTTGGGCGAATAGTGTGACAACAAAAGACAAACTTAGCTTGTGGCACTAGAACTATTTCCAGACATTTTAAGCCTCTGAACTTTCCAACCATCCAACAGTTTGGGGATCATGTGTTTGAAGAAATTGTATATTTGCACAGACTTGGAAGTCAGTTCCTACATGAACTGGGATGAATGTGTGGGTAAAACTAGCATTCTACGAATTGCACTGCTTACTACAGTAGTTCTCATCTGGCATCTCCCCTACCCCTGCATTGTGATATGGGCACCCTTGCTCCCCATCCAGCCAAAGGAACACCTTTCTAATGTGGCTCAAAATAAAGAGAACAAAGCAATAGGGGGGATGGCTGTCAATTATTTTGAAATAGCACCATGGAGAAGGCTGTGATCTTACATTCCTGAATGTTTCTTTGTCTTGAAAGATCTCCAAACTGGTAAGAACTAGAAACAAAAAAATTGCACAGGTGATATCAGTTTCCTGACTTTTAAAAACTAGATTGGTTGTATCTCAAAATCAGCCCCTGTGAACCCCGTTTGTCCACAAAAATTTCAGAAATGTTAAGAGCTACACTTATTAAATTTGAATGGCTATTATATATTCCTTGATTTAAAAATAACTAGATGGATTATATTCAAATTCTCTTTTCCCGAAGCCTTAATTGGTTTGATTAATGGTTGGCTTTTAGTAGCCTTGCTCATAGGTGTTTGCTGATCTTCTCTGTTAAACTAGTACAAAGTGAATGAATATGGGAAGGGCAATGCAGAAGAAAGAATCTGGGGTGTGAGGGAAAATAGAGAGAAGGCATGGGGCGAGGGCAGGACTAGCAGGTTTTTAACTCAAAGTCAGGCTCATCTGCTATTTATTAACATGGCATGGCACAAATTGCAGGACATTTACAGAGTAGCATAAGCCCTTTCTTCTCTTTCTACCCTCATCTTTTTCTTGCTCCATGGCCAATTGCCCTAGCTGAAATTCCTTTTCTGATTTCCACTTTTGAAATTCTTGGGAGGTTAAAGTAGTTTCTCCTCCCTTTGAGGCATTCTCCTCCTGAGCATCATCTTTTTCTTGCTCAGCTAATTCAAGAGGGTTTTCCTCTTCATGAGGTAACCCTTGTCCTTCAGATACCTCCATTGTTAACCTTTTCCCTCTTTTAGAAGGCATGGCTTATCTGTGTTCTCACAGATTCAGAAAGACAAGCCTCTTTTTTAAAGGGACCTTTTTTTTTCTTTTTTTGGGAGAGATTTCTTGATACTTAGTAGCTTTGACAGCATAGGTTTGCTTCTCTGTTATTCCAGGCACCCAGCCTGAGCTCCTTGTAGGATACACTGTTTCTTTTGGCTTCCAGCCACCCAGCTATTTCTGCTTATTTTTATTTTTCTATTTTCCAAACCCCTGTGCTTGGTCCAGTTCCCCTCAGATCTGTGTTTGACCTTGGCTTCCACTTTTTGTCATCTCAGTACTCTCTCCTCAGAGCCTAGGACCCAAAACTAGCCCACTGTCTTTCACAATCTTCAGGTAAACCTTAAACTGTTGAATTTTCCTCAGAGCTTCCCTTTCTCTAATCTTTTTTCCCCTGTCTGCAACCAGGAGTCCCTTTTTAAGCTTTTCACCAAGCCACTTTCAAGGGCCCCACTCCTGTCCTTACAGCACCAGACTACTAGGTCTCCTACACTCAGGAATTTCAAGTTTTTCTTTGGTTTACTGGAATCCCTTTGGCTTACTAGATTATCTTTCGATCCCACTGCTACCACCACTTGTGGCAATCTACCCTTTGTTGCCCCTATTTCTTTGGGTCAGACAAAGGAACATGCCCTTTCGCACTGCCACCAGGTATTCTCCTAACACCAATTTATGTCCCACACCAGTGCTGCCAATACTAAGGGTTATAGAACTTAGGAAGCAGAGGTTTTAATTAAGTATTCTTTTATTATCAAACAAATCAAAAGATAAATCACATATGAACTGTTTCAGGTGTTAATCCATATTGAATCATGTAGTCAATCACTTTTATTCCAAACTGTTGTATGCTTTCAATCAATATCTCTCTTGTAATGCTTATACTTTCATTCCTGCTTGTTCAATATGGTTTAAACGTCTCAATTTCCTCTCCTAACACCCTTAGCTCAATTCACTAGCCCTCTCCTTCATTCTCCTAAACCCTCTCATTCCACATCTTCAACTATCCCTAACTCTCTCTAACTCTGTCTCCCCAACTCCCTGTCTCTCTGGCTCCTACCCCTTGAGCTCCTGTGATGGACAGGCAGGAATGATGGCACCTTTTGACATTTTGCTACACTTACTTTGATCTCCCTTTGTGTTTCTGGCACACAGAAACACATTCAGATGAGACGGTATATTCAGTTCAGAGGGGAAACTGGTGCTTAGGTGTTGATGTGGACTCAGGAATTGTGGAACTAAGGAGAAAGCCTGCTTGCCATCTTACTCCTGATAAGGCACAGGAATAAAACCATGTGTTGAAGTTTCAGAACTTCCCCCCCCCCATTGCACCCCTTAACACCATCTCAAAATCTGCTCCAAAGGTTTTCCCACCCCTCCACAGCTGTTTTGGGGGACACATGGGAATCTGCAGTAGGAAAGGATGATTGCTGTTCCAGCAGGTGAAGTTCACCACTGGATTCTGCCTGAAACATCCTCTTCACAAACCACTGCAAGTGTTTCTCCACTAAGACCAAATATGTGGGAGGGCGGATGGGTGGCCTCTACAAAAGTAAGTCTGATTAAACTTTGCATGGAGAAATTCCACTGGGAAAAATGTTTGTAATGTTACACCTTCCCTTCAGCCTTCTTAACTACCTGAAGGAAGGAACAAGTGGGTTCTGATGTATTTGCATGCATAAAGGAGATTCTTTATGACCCTAGTATGTCCTCTGCCAAGCTGGGCGATAGGTTGCACCTTGAAGCCCCAAGAGTCTGATTTCAAAAGGTGTGTGGCTGTAGTGCCACAGAGAGCTTACTTAATTGTGTCTCTAAATGGTAAGAAATAAATTCTTTTTCTAGTACAACACTTGTTTCCTGGATGTAAGCAGGAAATCCCTGGTGAATATTTTGCACATAAAGGAAATGGTCATATTAGCTTGGCTTCATGACAGTTTTCACTCTGCAGCCTTTCCAAAACCTCAAGCATTGAATCTCATATCCTTTTTCCATTTGTCCTGTCAAGAGTTGGCTCTTGCATGTTCTAAAGTCTTGTTTGTATTTAATTGTTAAGACAAACGAAAAAGTAACCACTGTCAGAAACAGATATATTCAGGAGACAGACTTTTCCATGCTGAACCTTCAGTCTTCTTAAAGGTGTTAAATTTCAGAGTGCAAACTCATTAGAAAGCAGTAAGATTCTTTAGCCTTTTTTGCAATCCCATCTGAGAATACTTAAATGAGCATTAACAATGCCAAAACACAGAGAGACAGAAAGTAGTGAAAAGAAAAATATCACTTTGTCAGTGAATCTTTTTTTTTTTTTTGTATATTTAGCTTTTATGTGTGTAAAAGTTCAAGGCTCTATGTGAAGCATTCATTTCTCTACACACACCTTAACTAGGAAATGATATTTAACATCAACTATTTTTAGGAAACAGATTCTGCAGAAGACTGGATGCTGTTAAGTATGCTGTAACACTTTAGTTCATCTGTTAAAATTCTAATACAAAGCAGAATAAACACTGTTCTGCATACAGTTACGCTAACAAAATCTGGCTGGAGAAATACATTCATTGGAGGAAGTAATACAAAAAGGAAACGTTTTATGATGTGCATAATCAGAACGTGAGGAAACCAAATGATTCTATGACTGAAATCCTACTGCTTTTTTATGTAAGTGGCAGGGAAACAGCATAACATTCACTTACTCCTAGCCAGCAGTTAATGAGTCCTTTCTGGGATTCTGAAGCACTTGCCAAGCTGACAGGTGCCACTGAGAATTGCCTTCTGTGCCAGTAAAAAAGCAACAGGATTTCAGCCTGTGCATGTTAATGAAAATACTTTTTAACATTTCTATAAACATTGTAAATATTTATATAATTTACAACTTATTTTCAAAAAGCGAACTGGGAAGACAGTTTTGTAGAGATGATCATGCCCAGTCTACATAAGAAATGACTCAGCTCCTCTGCCTCCCGAACAATGACATCTTGATACTGCTGAATATCGGTATAAGTCTGGAAAGAAAAGGAGCATGAACAGAAGTCAGTCAACTCAGTATGTTTAATATCCCATGAGGTCCAGTTCAGATTTTTGGAACAGTTCAGTTTTCATTTCAGCAGAGAACATTGAGATTGGTGTAGCTATGATGACACCATAAATCACAGAATTTGACTTGGCAGTAATTTCCGAGGATTTTTGTTTTTAAAAACTGGAATAATATATTTCTGGGCTTTGACTGAAAAGAATAAGGAAGTTTCAGTGAGGAGCTCAAAAACTGTTTAGGGGCCATTGAATGCTATCTTTATAAGTGTCTAGTAAAATGCATACAGTGCTAAGCTGTACACCAGGAAAAGGAAGGCATACACTGCCTTTGATTCAAGTGTTACCATCTGCCACAAACTAAATCATTATTAGAGATGGGTATGAATTTAAAAAGGTGATTCATTTTAATTACAACTTTACAATTTTTCCCTGAAAATCGATTACCGTATTTTTCTGTATATCAGATGATACTTTTGTCTAAAATCTTTAGACTGAAAATTGAGGGTTGTCTTATACATGGAAGTAAGCTTAGGAGAGAACAAAAAGAAGTGAAGGGGGAAGGGATCAAAGTGATCCTGTTGCACTTTGATCACTGCTTTCCCCCTCCACTTGCTAAGCCCTGCGGGGCTTAGCAAATGGGGGAGGGAAGCAGGGATAAAAGTTTGGGCTGCAGGATCACTTTGATTGCTGCTTTCCCTGCCACTTCCTAAGCCCCACAGACCTTTGCAAAAGGAGGGGGAAAGCAGTGATCAAAGGGCTGCAGGATCACTTTGATCACTGCTTTCCCCGCCACTTCCTAAGCCCCACAGACCTTTGCAAAAGGAGGGGGAAAGCAGTGATCAAAGGGCTGCAGGATCACTTTGATCACTGCTTTCCCCGCCACTTCCTAAGCCCCATAGGCTTAGCAAATGGAGGGGGAAAGCCGCGATCAAAGGGCTGCAGGATTGCTTTGATCACTGCTTTCCCCCTCCTTTTGCTAAGCCCCATGGGCCTTAGGAAGTGGTGGAGAAAGCAGCAATCAAATTTCCTAATTTGGGGTTAGAAAAGTGGGGGATGTCTTATACATCGGGGCATCCTATACACAGAAAAATACGGTAATTTGTCAATCCATTTTTTATTTTAAAACCTTATAAAACAGCACCCAAAGCACCTAGGGACATCAAACTTACAGAGAAGCTTCCCCTGATTCTCCTTTACAAGCTCTCCACACGTTTATTGAAGATTGAGTTCTGGACTTCAGAGTCATACACCCACAAGGAGCCCCCCCCAGAAAAGGAATCCCCCCCCCGGACATAGAGACACAAAAATCATAGAGAAGCTTCTACTGTGTCTCCTCTGCAAATGTGGTGAATATTGGGTTACAAACATTTGAATAGTATACAGTGGTGCCTCGCATAGTGATCGCTTCGTTTTAAATCGCTTTGTGATGCATTTTTTGCGATCACAAAAGCGATTGCTTTGCGATGTTCCCTATGAGGGAATTTTGCTTTGCGATGATCGGTTCCCTGCTTCAGGCACCGATCATCGCAAAGCAATAATTTTTAACAGCTGATTGGCGGTTTCAAAATGGCCACCCGCTGTGTTTAGGGACGGATTCCTCGCTTTAGAGGCACCGAAAATGGCGGCGCTATGGAGGATCTTCGCTTAAAGGTGAGTTTCAAGCCCATAGGAACGCATTAATCGCGTTTTAATGCGTTTCTATGGGCTTTTTAATATCGCATAGCGACGTTTTCGTTCTGCAGCGATTTTTGCAGAACGAATTAACGTCGCTATGCGAGGCACCACTGTATATCCACAAAGTGAGTTTTCCCAGGATAGTGCCCTTTAGCAGCTGGTTTGGGAAAGCCCAATGTTCACCAAACTTGGAGGGACTGTAGAGGGGAGTCAGTAGAAGCTCCTCTGTGATTTATGTGTCTCTAGGTGCCTGGGAGGAACTTTCTTGTGGGGGCCTCTTAAATGACTAGTGCTATCAGACTTTGAAGGTATCATAATATACATATGGTACAGGTATTAATTTTTCTGCATTTTTCCCACTGCATACTTATTAATTTTCAACTGTATTTTTTCTAACTTCATATTTTGTGTCCAGCTGCACATTTTTAAGAAACAAACTTTTTCCAGATCCTTTTAAACTCCCAGCACCCCTCATTTTTAGCTATTCTGACTACAACTAGTATACCCACCCTAGCGAGTTACTTTTTCAATTCATCACAGAATTATAGGCCCACTACTACGTACTTACATTTTTAAGTATACTCAACTGTTCCTTCCTCCCCTCCCCCATCCAATTTTATCTTCATTATAAACCTGCAAAGAAGGTTAGAGAGAAATACAGCAGCCCATCCAGGGTTACCTCTTAATCTTAAAGGCTGAGCAAGAATTCAAAATCAAATATCCTTTGGTCTTCAGCCTGATGCTACATTACAGAATGCTAGCTATGTATATTTCCTACACATATTTTAAAAAGTGACAATATCTATAGGACTAGACCTTTTGATAAAGCACGTTGTATATTGCCTCTTTAAGATGAAAGCCCAGAAAATGGGCTTTTTGCATGGCAAAGGAGCTAGGATATTCACATTCATTTAAAGTGAACTATTGCCTTGTGTTCCAAGAAGTTTTAATTAATAAATGTTAGCTGAAGATTTAGCATTGAGATCCTATTTCTTCTTCCCAAATTCATATTCATATCCAAAGGCAACCCTAATATGTTTCCTGTGCTGTTGTTTGGGAAAAGTGTAGTCAAATCTCTTATTCTTACACTGTGTGAAATCAGTATTCATATATAACTGTAAAAGAATACTGTCTTTTGGTTTAGCTGGAGTAGACATATCTCTACAGTATGTCTCAAAAATATACTGTATTTAGCACACACACTTATTCAGCTCTGCACAAAAACTAAGTGGTTAAAACCCTTTCTTGGGAGGAATTGTGAACAGTATGTGTGGGTAAACACGTAATATCCTTGGGAATGACCTGACCTCTAACTTCTACTTAATGTGTGCTAACATTTGGCCTAGTAACTCAAATGGGGCTTATGTTATCAGTACTTTCTGCAGAGTTGCATATTGTTTTGGTAAACAAGGGAAGATGGTGTACTGTCTGTTATGACTAAGACTCTTTCAGTTCACTGGGAACATTCATTATGTGTTCCCTTTAGATTCTGTGTCACTTAATTTATTCTGGAGCCTAAAAATGTCTCTCCACTACATTGCTTACATGCACAAAGATTCCCATAGCTCAGTGATGGAGAGTGTAGATGTCTGAAGGGCTAGTATAAGGTCTACACATTTCCAGTTAAAGATAATGTTAACAAGCTTGGGATCTGTGCCTGAGACACAGATGGAAACTGCTGGTTAGAGAAATGGTATAGCCCTAGATGGATGCGAAATCAGCCATTTTCCTATGTATATATGGGCTCTACTAAATGAACTTTGTATTTTTCTGGGAAGCCTAGGTTAGGAAAAAATATGTATAATTTTCTTCCCAATTGAAACCTAGATTCAAACTCTGTTCTGTGAACTTGCTATGACACAGCTACAAGTTCAGCCATCACTACAGGAAGAGGCAGTGGTGGATGAAGCACTTGTAAGGATGAAGCAAGGCAATGGATATATAATCCTCTGACTTCTCATTTTCTATAATTCTTATCTTTTCTGAAAATCTTTTTCTTCTCTGGGATGAAAAGGGCTAGGTGGAAAGGCTACACAGCATATAGGTGACAGGTTAAGTATTCCCTGAAGCCACTGCTTCACTCCTACAGATGCTCCATCTTCCCTCTTCTCCTACTTTGCGCAATGACAGCAAACAAAGGATTGGCAATCTCACCTAGAGGCAATCTCACCCAGACTCAACATATCTAACATACGTTGCAGCAAAGGAGAGAAATGACATAAAAAAACCTCAATATGAACAACCCTGACCAGAGTGAAGACAAGGTGTAGACAGGTGTCAGATCTTGCTTTTAGGGCTGGGCAACATTAAGATGGTGCAACACGTTTTGCAACTTTTATAATCACAATCTGTCAATGGGTGTACTTCAAGCAGTCCTATTGTTCCTAGTAAGTCATCCCCCTCCCCCGCGCAAACAACATGCACCTGTTGAGTTTTTAATTTGCAAACTCCAAGTTTGACTTTGATCTCTGCTGCAGTTTCACAGGCAGGTGTCTCACCCTAAACCCTTCTGCAAAATTGTATGAATTAAAGGAAACCACACCTGGCTTGTTTAGACTTGTCTAACACCTACTTTTACAAGTGAGCTGATTTCAACATATCAACAGATTTTGGAAAACCAGTATTTCACTAATGTTAGGGAAGGGTCTAAATGATAGCCAACAGGATAACTAAGATTCATAGGCTGGATTCCTGTTGCTTAGCATAGTAAGTCACACTGGAGTCGGCTCATTGAATCAGTGAAGAATTGGTTAGTCAATTCTGTAAGTTCCATTGATTCAAATGGGCTGACTGTAGTTGCAACTTAATATATTTATTTATTTATTAGATTTTTACCCCGCCCCTCTAGACAATGTCTATTCGGGGCGGCTTACATAGATAAAAACACATCAATATAACATATATAAAATCATAAAGAATACAATTATAGCGATTAATTCCAAACAATACATTATCAAAATGGCAAAAAAAAATTACTAAAGTCAGCTGGAATTAGAATAGACCCACTGAATCAATTGAACATATGGATGAGTTGACTCACCAAATCTCCATTGATTTTGTGGGCCTATTCTAGCTTAAGTTACTCTGCTAAGGAACAGGATTTCAGTCATAGTAAAACATATTCTGAAGTCAAATGTATGAACAAATCCAAACCACAGAGGGATTATCTTAACTCTAATTATACTTTTAAACTGTATTAAATGTTTCAGCTATTCTATAAGAGTCACATGACTGTTGACGACACTCCAATAAAAGGAAGTAGTGTCAATAATTTAGAGTGGGTTTTAAAAAATATGAATGGCTATCATTTCTTCTACAGTTCTTGACACATTGGTAAAATTAGTATTCGTTGTTATTTCATAGCTCTTACCTGCTCATGGTAATTGTTTTACTCTAAACACACCAATTTATCGATATGGAGAATAAACTATCATTATGAGATAGGAGAGCTGTGGCTATAATATCAGACCCGAGAGTCTTAGGTTCAAAGAAGCTGTGACATCACTGATCATCAGATGGTCTGACAAAAAATACTTCTCAGCTGTCAATCAAGATCCAGCTATTTTATTATTCTTCACGGTCTTCCTTAGAGCAATTCTGATTTTCCTGCTGTTCCATTCTCCATTTTATTATGCCAGATGGTGATCAGTGGGAGAAGCAGGCTCCGTGAGAAGGAAAGATTGACAAAAACAAGGCAATCCCTGTTTTCAAGCTTACAGCCTTCATGTTCTCTGTGTGGCACCCTCTACTTCTATGTCTCCCAATGTGGGCATACCTACCTGGGGAGTACAAAACAATTCAGGAAAACACCATCTAGCCTTTCTGTTTGGCATTTCCCCTTTTGCCTTGCTTTTCAAGGGGATAAACAGTGTCAGCAACAACTTGCAACAGCCCTTCCCAGCAGGAAGCACACTTAAGTCAACTGGTCTCTCAATTCTGTTCTTGTTTCCACACTCTCCTATAAACTGACAGGAAGTGACATCACCTGGAGGCTATCCTAATGCAACAGTCACAGGTTGCTTACTATGTGCCAAGTCTCCCTTTCTTTAATGGAAACTTCACATGTGTTAAGATATCTCGGCTTACATAGATGCTTTGGAGTCCCGTCAAGAAAAGATGTTTCAGAGTAATTGATTGTGAAAAGTCATCTCAAACCTGTCATTTTAGTCTTCAGGACCTTCCTGCTGTGTTAATGACTAAGTAATAAAACAGCTTCCAGCAAAATGTGCCAACAAAGTTATGTTTTTCCATGCAAGGCTATCTTTTTTCCAAAATTGTTTTAGAGAGAAAGGATGGAGTTGGAAAGCCATCTCTG